>NW_017265174.1:0-10826 GCF_001638985.1 Phycomyces blakesleeanus NRRL 1555(-) | reverse complement strand
ATCACTCTTTTCACTACTTCTTTACACTTTTCTGATGTCTTTGAATTCTGGGTTACCCACCGGTCGGTATGAGCGTGTACAACCTTCATCTGTGAGTGAAATGATCCAGTTTCTCGGAAAAAAAGAAGAAAATCAAATGTGGTGGATATAACTAACATCTAAGATATATTTGTAGACCTCTAGTATTTATTATAAGCAGTTTATTTATATGGGTAATTATAATACTCAACTTAGATTACTGAAGTGTTGGAGTAATCCATGCTTACAATCTCATATAGACTCTTTTTCTCGTCTCAATATTACCAACAATACAAGTTCTTCCTATTCTACTACAAGAAAATAAACTTATACGCCCTCAACTCAGAGATCTAATATATTTTTTTACTTATCTTCTTGGTTTAATAAAACATTCTTTATCTAGCAGTTTTTACGACTAAGCAACCTCTAAAGGCTTTTTATCAACGACTTTCATCAATACCTCCTCTAGAACATGACTCACCAGCATCATCTCCGTATGAATCTAAGTATGGTATGTCAGAAACTATATTAAACGAGAGATTTTGATGATTCTCTAACGAATTTGTGTCTTTTATTAAGCTGTAGAGCTTGAAGATCATAAACAGCTGATAAAGTACAATCCAAATGACATTCATACTTTAAAATATACTAGCAATGGACTGCCGCTTCCAAACTCCAGTACTTTGAGTCCAAAGCCTTTAAATGAATACGTATGTCTTGACTGCTATTATAGAACGTCCAAGAAATACAATTTTGATAGACATATGGGCATCCACAAAGGAAAAAGATCTGTGTATAGCTGCGGAAAATGTCAAAGAAGCTATACTACGAAATACAACCTTTCCAGACATATTGGCCAAAGCAAATGTAGATAGCTTATGCGAGCCTTTATATTCAAATTATGTCATATATATATATATATATATATCTTTTGTACAATATCTTTACATGTATTCTTAATAAATCAAAAGTTTTTCTTCATACTCTGCATACTTTTATTATAATTAAACCATAAACTAGCTGAATATATATATATATAACATATTACATCTCTTCAAATAAGATCATCAAACCAAAGTGATAGATACATAAACCACAGGTAATGATATTAAAGGATACCTTTTTTTATAGAGTATTTAAAGACTGGTACAGCCATACAATTCTTCAATTCAAATATAAATTGGCGACAAGCAATAAGACGAGAGAGAGAGAGAGAGGATGTGTACATATGGTACACTGCTCATCAAACATATATCTGACTATAAGCTTTAAAACAGCATATCTTCATTTGAGAACCATTAGACAGATAATTAACAAAAACATGGGGCTGAGCAATTCGACATCAGATGATATGCAATTATTATAATAATTGTTACTACTATTTATAGAGAAAAGGAGGTAAGAGTAGGAGGAGCTGGAGCAGAAGCTTACTTGGGCAGTGAATTAATTTTGACACACTAGCTTTAAAGGAAATACTATTCAGTAAGCCATGATACTGTAACAGACTCTGTAGAGTAACCATCAAAAAGGCAAAGGTGTGAGAACACAGAACCAAGAATTATATTTGATTTTGAGAAACCATTCTGAATAAATAAATATCTTGTAGCATATTTCCCACCCTTTTGACCTCTCTATATCACCATCTAGTTAGCTTATATAATGTCCGTTTATAAGAATAATATGATATCGACTAAATTTCTTCTAATAATTGCCTCAACAAAAATGGAAAATGAGAAGATAGGATTAGGCTTCATTATACAAACTATATAAAATCCATGTATACACTGGATATGATGCCAGTACTAAGATTGTATAGTAAATCAGTGGTCTTTTATTGAGTATAAAAGAGAACATAAATAAAATTGAATTGAAAATGAAAATGGAAGTGAAGATAGAGATAAAAGGGAAAGTTGAAATAAAAAGATAAAGAACATAAATAAAGAAGTTGTACAAAGGAAAGGATATATATGAACGTAACTAAAAGAGCATAGGTTATCATAGGTCATTAACATTTGCGCTGCTTGATATGTCTTTTAAGATTGTAGTTTTTAGTGTATTTTTTTGGACATTTAGGGCAGCAAAACAAACTTCTGTTGCCCGAGTGGGTTTCCAAATGTCTAGCAAGATTAGATTTCTTATCCGTTTTATACAGACACTTAGGGCATATGTGCCTCTTTGTAGGGCTTAGACCGGAAGCTCTGGTGTTTTGAGACGATGGATTATGAGGATCATATTGTACTTGTTGTTGGGCTGTTTCCGGCTGATAATCAGAATCTTGAAAAAGACCATACTCATTATATAACTATTCAAAAAATAATTTACTGTGTAACCCATTACGTACCATTTTCATCGTGGCCTTGAGAAGATCCTGGGGAAGTTGGACCAAGCGGTGGCAACGATGGAGAACCCTGAAAATGCGGCTCTACATTAGCACCAGGGATGGGAGCAGCTGAAGGTTTTCTTAGTTAGCACTACTTGAATATGTATCCAAGCCTAAAGTTGAAACCTCTCTAAATTTTAATTTGTGTGTTTAAGAACAAATGAATACCTAATATTCCAGGTATATGATTCTTGAACTGGTCCCAGGACAGGAGGCAAGTACTATCCTGTTGTGTACGAGGCTCATAGTTTTGGAAAGGGTATGCTTGCTGGTGTGTGCTATTTCCATTAAGACACCCTATACAAAGATTTGAGTGTGTATTCCATCAAGGCGCAAGTAATTTATTCTTAATAAAAATTACCGTAATCAAGCCACTCTTGGTCTGAAACACTAGGGGTCTACAACAAAGAAATGTTTTAAGCAGCTGGCTACGTCCACCGCATTTGATTTTTTTCTTTTTTTCCGAGAAACCGGGTCGTGTCACTTACGGATGAAGGCTGTACACAATAGTACTGACCGGTGGGTAGATAAAAACGTGAAGACATCAGAAAAGCGGTAAAGAAGTGGTAGAAAAAAGTGATATTGGGATTGATAAGAGAGAATAAGGATGATTTTTTTTCGAATCTAATATCCTTTTTATACTTGTAGAATTATTTATATCAAAGGTTACATAGTAAAGACAAATGTCCAAGAAGTGTTTGCTAAAGTAACACAAAGATTCTGGGATTCATTTTTAGTATCTTAACTGATCCTTGATTGGCTGCTCAAAAAAGAAAAAAAAAAGAAAAAAATGAACGCCTTTTTTAATTCTTCGTCAAATATTAAATATATAACCAACTCTCTTTAATTCTAACTACTTGGATTTTATACTTCTTTAATTACACTTCTTGAGATACATACACATGTTTTCTTTATTTTATTTTTAAAAAAACCCCGAAACCTTATTAAAACATAGGTTCTTTACTTTATTCTGTAGTACTAGAATATACAGCTACTATGGGATTGACTATGGGAATAAAATTGCATTCAATATGTTGATAGCCAAAGTTAACGGTACAAGTAAATATTATATATAAGAAATGTATTTTTTTCTATAGAGCCCTATGAGTACTCAGCATGACACATTATAACAGCTAGTGCTAGTATAAGTAAAACGATTGTTGGTTCAAATACAGTGCTGTGTATTGTTAATCCTCACAAGGACTTGCATTATTTAAGCTATAGTCTTCTTTACTGTAGTTAAAGACAATACACAAACATTCAAACAAATAAAATCCACTTTGAACAGCTTGGAATTCAAGACAGTACGATATGTATATCATTATAGCAAGCTTAATATTGTTTAAAATGTAATCCCATTATTTAACTTGCAGTGGGAAAGTTGAGACCAGCAAACTTTTTCATATGAAATTAACTTTATTAAATATTGAAATTGCTAGGTGTTGTATTAAAATCACATCGATAGACAGTGAAGTATCTACTTGTTCAAAGCACAGTGTATTACACAAAAGTAGCATAACATGGTCTGTGCGCTATAATACTACCAATTCTACATAAACGTAAGCTCAAGTTTGAGGGAATTTTTTTTTCAAACGTTGGCAAAAAATCTAAAGTAGTGTGTCTTTAAACAGACTGGGGGCACAAAGCTTTACAGTATTATATATACATTAATGAGTCATATCTTCTCCAGCCAAATTGGGTCTGAAATGACTCCTCCATTTCACAAAACCTAAAATACTATCACGACAAGATAGCTTGAAATTCAATACAAAACGCAAACATATTCTAAATAGCTACAAGACTCAAAAGGAGCTATTCATAGTCTTGTCTTTTAAATCATATAAAAGCCTTTTCAAGACATTTGTAAATTTTTGCTCTTCATAGTCCATAGATATGTGTTCTAGTGTGCGTCTGTGTGTGTGCGTGTGTTTATTAAGAAAATGACTTTGGAAAAGAAGCTTAGCTCAAGACACTGCACTGAATTGTTCCCTAGACATGGCTTGAACAAAATCAAAAAGTAGGGTGAGAAAAATTGAGCATCTAAATTAAGTCAGAGGAGCTCATTTATGATAAACTTGACTCATCCGTAGGTTATATAGTATAATTTACTCAATTTATTTTAAATTCCATACACCTAAGCGCCATAAACGCCATATATAGCTTATAAGAAAGGTTTACTTGACAATGTACACAAACATGAAACCAATTTGTTGCAGTCAAGCGTATGTGTAGCATTGGATAATTGTCAATCAGTCTTTACCTCTTTAATGTTCCATTTTATCAAGGCTTCTTCCTCTTTTTTGTTAAATAATAATAATAGATAGTGTTAACGAGTAAAGAATAGTGTAATTGGTTTCTTTAAAGGCTATAAAGAGAAAAAACAAAAGACCTACAACTTGTATTGATATCTTTATTAAAAAGTTACTCAGATAATACGAATGTTTTGACAGGCTAACTAGGATATTAGCGCTTCTTTTCTCTTTGGTGGATGGAAGTTAATCCTACAGACAGTTATTATTTAACCCTTCCCTACTGCTTTATTCTGATTGTAAAGCAATTACACTGTTTACTATCTATTATTATTATGTATATGACTTGGTATAATATTGGTATATCAAATTATTTATAAAAGTATAACATTTTAAGGCAAATATATATATATATCGTTTAGCACTACTAACTTCCAGTTTTTGCTTTAAGATATATAGGCTAGGTAGACTGGCATCTTCAGCACGATTGTATTAAGAATAAATAACCGTACTATGCAAAGAGAGAATAGTCCGTTTGTTTAAATTTATGAAACTCTTTTAAATGTTTCATAGTTGTCTTAATAACTAAAAGTTTACTCATATAAATTCATATGCTACATGTTGAACCAATTGATCTTTAACTTTATACATTTCTTTATTACTTAATTCAATTCGATACGTAATTACCATCTTGCACAATATGTGCAAGATTCATTAATTGACTCGATACTTAGCTTATATATATTATGATAACAAGATGTTTGATAGCTTTACTGCTTATATAGCTATAAGTTTTATGTAAAATAATATTCAGGATGCTTGTTTTTTGTTTGAATACAATTACTTTGATATAAGTTGCCTACCATATCAATTTCTTTTCTTTCGACTCTTATTTTAAATATGTTTGAGATAAACAAGGTTTTTTTTACACATGGCTTCCTCTACTACCAATCTAAATCCAAATCCTCATCCACTTGACTTCTATCTACTTCTATAACACACTGTCAAAGCAACTCATATTTTGAGTGTCAACAAAGACTCAAGCTCTCTCATAGATGTGGGAGGAACCAAATTACTTCATTCACAAATCTGGCATAATGAACGCTTCCCAGGAATTGTTATTTTTCTCGAAGTTATCCCCCATGGTTTTGACTCACGTCAAGCTCTTTGAGCTTTTATATCAGCAGCATTTCACTTGATGTCTGGATCCCTTTTCGAAGGACGGCAATAAACTTCTTTGTGAGACTAATGTTTTGTCTACAGACTGTACAGAATTTACAAGTGCAGTTCAAATAGGAATTCACTTTCCTGACCATAACAACACTATTTGTGGTGCTATTTTCCTCACTGTAGATAATCAAGTCCAGAAACTTACGCTATTGCGGCTGCCTGCTGTAGATAAACAGGAGCATATCGATGATATTCGTGAAATTCTGGCAATTTATGGACGAATTCTGGATGTAGGTATTTGCCAGAAACCTAAGTGCAATACCTTTATTATCCCAGGATATGTCATTATACAAACAGCCCACTGTAATCCCGACTAAATGGAACAGGATTATGAGTGATTAACCCATAGTATTCAGCGGCGTAACACTGATTATTAGTTCTATGTTGTCACTTGCTTCCTTCCAATATGATGTAGGTACTGCCACGGAGATGGTTATGACTGCTCCAACTTTAATACTCATCCCACTTTTCAACGTGGCTTTTGGCTGTGTTACGAAAATGGACACGCTAAACCCAACTGGTTTCATGGTACTGTCCGTCACATTCACCCCCAAATGTACCATAAGTCACAGTCTCCTGGTTCCATGGATGTGGACTTTGTGAGCCATAATGCCTTTAATCCGAACCCTATTTTTGTCGCTGTCTCGGTCGATACTAACAGCACAGAGACATGAAGTGATCATGCCTCGTTAATCCTGCAAAAGGTTGTCCAGATTGGAAACAACCCGATATTAACATTGTTCACCAATGAAGTCCAATCAGAAAATCCAGACCTCTCCGCAGAGTAGCTCACAGTGTTCCCACCTCCAACCTTGGTTAATTCTTCTAACCATCTACACAGAACGGTGACACTAATTCCATGTCAATTAACCTTCCTGTCAAACACTAATATGTGGGCGATAAAGTCGAGGACATGTATACATTACATATCTCTAAGAGCCCAAAGACGGAAAATGCCTTTCAGATTCATACAGCACACTAAATGTTTTGTCTCTCATCATTTTTCCGAATAAAAGATCCCAGCTCTTACCGTGAATGTGATTATTGTTTGCAGAAACTACAGTAGTCTTAGAAGGACATTTTAACCTGATCATCGTTCCAACTATATATGTTATCTTTATTAATGCAACTCTGACCTCATTGTCCTGTAAACAATCTATATCAAACCTTCCATTTCCACAATTGTCCACACTTAATTTTATGCATCTTCATCCCTTTGAAAATATCATCGTGGGCATGTTTTCATGACTCTCCACATTATGCCTACAGAAATACTAATTCCTGAAGAGAAGAGAGCTCTCCTAGCCCAGATAAGTTATACCTCTCATGTATTTATATCTTTCTATGTACCAGCAGCCTATTCTTCTGCCAGAAATTATACGGCTCGCCATACTTTCTTTACAGACTTTCTCTCCTTTCTCACTTTTTACGTTCAGATATTCTTCACTCATACTGTGACGTACGATGTTTGGTTGTAAAGAGTGTTTGTCCAGACAACAGCTAGGAATTCGAAGTGTAGTTCCAGATTCTCAATCTCAGTGCAGTCAGTGCCAAAGAGCAGAGCAGAGTCTTCCAAGAAGTTTTAGGACAAAAAATAGAGTAGACTTTAGATGATGTTTATTAATTGGGATATCTAGATATTTTTACTAGTAATTATTGATAGAAAAAATGATAAGATATAAATGTAGATGGACGAGACTGGAAATCTGAAAGCTTGGTTTAACAAAGGAAAATCTTGTAACACTGAAAAAAGGAAGATAAGATTTGAGATATGACAATTTGGGAAGATCAGAATGAGGTCTGTGCTTTACAAGTAGAATACTAAAATTAATGGCCGAAGCCGAAAAAAACAAAACAAAAACTGTTCATTATAGTCCAAATACCAATAATAAATGTAGTTTTAAATCCCAACAAATCAAAAGTATAGTATTATAGTTTTACCTTTTTTTTTAATGTCTTTCTAATTCAAATTACACCAAACCTCACCAGATTTACAAAAAATATCTTGGTAAGCAAAAGAAACTTTCAAACTATAAAAGGGGGCTAGTGGTTGGTGGTACTATTGTAATTGAATTACCTTTCGACATTTCTGAGAAGAGTTAGATATTTCTACAAGCAGTATATACCTCAATAAAAAGATGAAAAAATACTGGGACATTTCTTCAAGAAGTTAAAAAAACTCCTCTTTGAAGATAATTCAAGAATTAGAGTAATGACTTTTGAATACTTACATTGATACGGATCGTAAGAGCATATTCGGAGGACTTAACATCTTCATGTCAGAGACCTTAAGAAATTTGATCCCCAAGTCTATCATTAGCCGAACTCTTTGTAAAGCGGGGATGTCTTTTTGCAAAGTTATATACAAGATCCTAATCTTAAGTGCTTACGAGAAGAAGCAGCTTGAATTTGCTAATCATGCCAGAGAGACTAATCAGATATGTGTATTACATAATATTGAGTAATAAGTCAAAATTTATACTTTCTCCCAAAGTTGAAAAATACTAGAATAAGGTGGTATACTAAAGTAAGATACAGAGAAAACTGTATTAGACCAAAATTTGTAATATGTCAAAGGTTTCATTCAGGTTTAGGATTACGTATGGGAAGTATAAGTCGGGTAATTGAAAGTCGTAAAAAACACTATTGACTAATACGCATACATGTACTTGTTGAAAAGGACACTGCTTTAATTTATGGAAATTTTCAACGAGAATAATAATAGAGAGTTCTTCCACTAAAAAGATAGTACTCACTGTCCAAAATCTAATTCTGTAGAAGATTGAAAAAAAAAAACTACCAGAAATTGACAATAGTAGTATGGTCTTTTAACAGACCAAACCCCAACTCCGGAGAGAATTTATAATAATATTTTACCAAAAGAGTGAAGGTAAGAGTCCAAGCTCCAAAAAAAATTAGTTAAGTTGGCGGCGGCTATCTATGTGGAATAAAATAATATTCCAATTGAAGTTTGTAATACAAAAGTGCAATACAATTCCTAATTGCATTACAATGCTTAATTGAATACACAAGATAAAGAGGGCCCATGGAGGGTCATCACACTATTGTTCTTTTTCAAGAACAATATATTTGTACTTATATGTTCTCAGAAATGTGTTTTCGAGGAAAAATTAACCAAATAAAGTAAAATAGAAGCTAAATAAGTTGTGCTATCGATTTATCAAAACCTAATAGTTATTATGACTATTATTTTTACAAATATTTATATATATATATATCTTGGTTGCAAAAAAGAAAGAAAAAACAAACGGATCTCAATACAAGATATTGTGTGATGATACTTCTTTATCTACATCTTAAGAATTAGAAATTTTCTGGACTCCTTGGAGTGATAGACAATTAGAAAATCAGCAAAATCATACGATATAAGAAATCTGCCTTAAAGTCAGTCTTTTGTATATCACATAATAAACCAGAAGTACATTAGATCTTAGAGCGACTTCAACAGCAAGGTAATTTTTAATTTATCTAAAGCCAAACAATGAAACTTTAGCTAAAGAAAAGCTCAATTTTCACAGCAGTTCAATTTACCTTTTTTCTTTAAATATTTTTTAGAGCGTTTTCATTAGAGCATCTTCAGCAGTCCACTTTATCTCCCCTTTTACATTAAATTTAAAGATTTAGCTAAAGTTTGCCCTCCCAGCAGTTCGATTAAATTCACTCTAAATATAAAAGACAGTCCCTTTTCTTTATCTTCCTATTAAATTTAATAGGAAGATAAAATTTATTGATGAAAACGCTCTCAAAATTTATTTAAAGAAAAAGATAAACCGAACTGCTGGGAAAATGAACCTTTTCTTTAGCTAAAGTAGCGGTGTTTAACTTTAGATAAATTAAAAGTTCTCTCACTGCTGAAGATGCTCTTATGAATTACAGTTAATGGCATTATATTCTAACAAGAAAAAAGCTATGGAAAAATTGTTGGCTATTGGCTATTGGAAAATGAAATAAATGGTAAATTTGTGCCTAACTTTTATATAATGTAACACTTCTACAGTCATAGCAATGACTTTGGGAATCCTAGTGAACAAATTGCTATATATTTACAGCGACTCTTCTGATATATGGTATGTAAGCCAATATAATATTACGTTTCCAATTCAATTTTCATTCTCAAGAGCTAAAGTCTTTAGATTAACTGTTTTTAATCAATAGAACCTTCAAGATTAGCAAGATGTCTAAAGTACTCCAGACCAAAAACAGTTACATTTATCCCTATACTCCGTTATAGATATATTTTAACAAAAGCAAGGAAAGAGACAAAGGTAAAGACAGTCAACCATATTATTTTTAATAATATTTTTAAAGACTAATAGGTTTTTATATTTTTTAAAAAAAAGAGACAAGAATATAAATATAATATCAAAGAAAAACAAGGGAAAATTTTATTGTTCAAAGTAAATGATTTTTGTGTACAAAGATTTTTACAAATTAAATACAAATTAAATTAAATTAAATAGAATATAAGATAGTCAAGTCCATGATAGTCCGGTCCAGCCCAGTCCAGTCCGGTTTTTTTTTTGAGAAATATTTCATTCGCTTTGCAAGTATATATGTAAAGAGGATTTTGCAGCTTATTGTAATAGAGAGTCTTGGTCCAATCCAGAGCGTCGCCTCGATCCAGAGCCAGGTTCCAATGCAGTGTTCCTTCAGTTTTGATTTGATTTGATTTGATTTGATTTGATTTGATTTGATTTGATTTGATTTGATTTGATTTGATTTGATTTGATTTGATTTCATTTGATTTGATTTGAGTTGATTTGATTTGAATTGTAAATGTGAGGTAAGCACCACAATAGAGTGAAGAACAGACTCCACTACCAAACACTGATTCCTTCTTGCGAATAAATCTGGCAAATTAACCATCTCCGGAACTATTACATACCAGGCACACGTACAATACCCACTTATACAATGTACTAACCATC
>NW_017265192.1:0-223680 GCF_001638985.1 Phycomyces blakesleeanus NRRL 1555(-) | reverse complement strand
AACTTACAGCACATCTGCCATTATGGGCGACTCAACATCACCAGTTTCTGACATATCAGGAGAAGAAAGCAAAGAATCACTTATGTCTCGCTGTGTCTATAGCATAATAAAAGGAAACGATGTTGATTAAAGTTTACAATATATAGATTTGTTAATTGATAAACTTACTTTGTTCTTCTCTGCCATTCTTCTCTTGTGTGTCTGGTTGTCGCTCTTGAAGCTTTCCCGAAGAAGGCTTCTTGCACACCACATTCTTTTACATTGGTGGATGTGCAATCCACCATTCTTCGCCAAACTCTCCAAATGCATCATGTAGTATTCCCTGTTTTTCTCTGGGATATTCTTCCATTCTTTTGAGGCCGCAGGATAGTCTTTGTCAATGATATAATGATTTACCGTACGGCCTAATGTTTTGAGATGCAGTCTTTTTACTGTCAAATCATGGTCTGAAAGAGGGACTAATGGGGGCAAAGGCTGCCCTTGTGGAACTTCTTTGCAGCGCGCCTTCCAGTCCTGCTCGTGAAGAATCTGAAGCAACAGATTGTATTTTTGTGCTTCGTTTTTTCCTTTGAACTCACCGCCAGTATTGATTACTTGCTTACCGAGCTGATCAGGGTACTCTGTGAGCTGGGCTCTTTTCACAGACTCGGCAATGCGCTCAAGAGCTACAAAAAATGTATGACAATATTAATAAAGTAAATAAACATCTAAGCACAGAATATATATGACTTACAACTCTGCTCAATAATGCTTTGTTGCATTGTAGTTAGATCTTCCGCACTGACTGCTGGCGCAAATTGATTGCTGAATTGCCTTTGAAGCTCGCGCAATGCTTGCTTGATTTCAGCAAGATCAACCTCAATCTTTTGAATTGAGTTGAGGAGAGTTGTGTTAATATCGGACATGTTTAAGTTTTTTTTTAGCTATAAGCAGTGAGTTGAAAAGAAAAGGTGATAGTTTAGACAAGTAGAATAAGAGCGATTTGAGTTTGAGAAAGGCAACGATTTATTACAAGCAATTGATAGCTATTTATATGAAAAAGATACAGACAGATGTACAAACAAAACATATAAAAGAAGGGATGCTTATGCACTTGTATGCACCTGTCTGCACCTGTCTGCAGTAGCTCATGTGAACATGATACAGTCTTTTCGTGTCGACACAACAAAACTGTAAGAAATATAAAGATAAAATGAATTAGACTTTAAATCAATATTATATGTATAAATGTTCATACTTTGCACCGTCTACATATTAAACGTTTTAAAGTATATGATATAATAATATAACTCTATACATATTGCAGATATAGCATGAAATTTGGTTAAAGTTCTCGATGACAAAACCCTGTACCAGTTAAAATTATAACTTTAAATATACTCTACAGTAGCTATATAACATCTGAACATCATATAGTTAATTAGCCCCTTTTTATCAACATTAAAGTAAATGTTATGATACTCAAGTTCATATCATACTTATTATCATTATCGACTAAAACTTTTGATTGATGCTGTCATCAAAGGTAAAAATAATTTTAACTGTCATTACTATTATTTACCAACGGGCATTTTTGACTGAAACTGTACATTTTTGAAAAAGGTGTGCTTTAACTCACATCGGCACTTTCAATTAACACCCCTTTCGATCAGTAGTGCTTATCTTGATGATGTCAGTAAAAGAGTATCAGACTATAGCCCTCATTATCTATATCTATTTCTTTAAGTTTTATACATAAACAAGAAAATAATGCTATTAGCTAAATATATATTCACTATCTCAAAAATATTATTAGTACAACACAGATAATATAAATATGTCTTTTCTACCAATGTGTTTAGACAGTACTACTTTTTTTTAACTGTTAATTATTAGAAGGCTGTTTTTCTTTGCCTTTGGTATTAGAGAGTAATTGATAATTTATTTAAAAAAAAAACATAAATTATTTGGTCATTAATTATCCTAAATATACATATACTTCTTTATAAAGCCCAAAGAATATCTAATCGCTCACAAGTAAAGAGTACGTATCTGTTTCACCGGTGCTCTTTTAATGGTACCCCCTTGTCAACCAAGAAGTATTTTAACTTACATCATAATTATTAATGAAGAAGAATCTTTCCAACCACGGGAATTATTTACTGACAGATGTTTCACCTAGCATTGTCATTACTGTAATCATTGCTATATCATCATTATGAGAGAGAAAAAGAAAAAGAGCCGCAAGCATTTTGGTTAAAAAATAAAGAGTATATAAAGATGTCTTTTACATTTAATAAATAGCACCAAAATCCTCTTCGCAGCTTTATTTTATATATTACATACGTACCAACCCAACCAATATGTCTTCTTCCAACGCCAGCCAGCAGAGAGATAGAATATCTACACAGCAATACCAATGTGATCAATGTGTCTTGTTTTTTGATAACTACCAGAAGCTGCAAAACCACAAGAGAATTCACAGAGGAGATTCAGCAACAATGACTGAAATTGACCAGTCTATTCTGGATGATGTTGACATGTACCATGACGAAAATGATACTAGTAATGAAGATGAATCTGTTAGCAATTCAGGTAATGAAAAGAGCTGTAATTGTATTACAGAATATACTATGGAGTCTATGGAGCTTGATAATACTATTTCATATAAGTGCGCATGTAATTTTGAGGACAGTGAGGGTGAAGCTCACATTTACGACAGCAGCCGAATCAGTACAAATACTTTTACCAAGGCCGAGTTGATGAGTATTCATCTGTCTCAATTGATGCTACAGCATAGAATTGCTAGAGCAGCATATAGAGACATTGTTCAATTTATAAACACTGTCATCCGAGACCATGACGATATAATGATGGGTAAAATATTATATTTTCTGTTACCTTGTACTTTAATTCCAGATCACTAACATGTAGTGATATCGTTTTTTTTAGAACCTGGGGCTAAGATCAGTCATGGCAAAACTGTTGATGCTTTGCTCAAGTCAAAGTCAAGTGTCAAGGGCCATGAGTATGATGTCTGCTCTAGTGGTTGTCGATTGTATGACATTAATGACGACCAGGAATCTTGTGTTGACTGCGGCAAACCGCGATACAAGACTGATCCCGATCAAAGTCAGACACTAGCCGCCAGTATGAAACTTATGTCAGTTGGGGATATGCTTTCTCAAATGTTGGCAGATCCAGCCACAAGAGAACTCCTCTGTTACAGAGCAAACCGGGAATCTGTAGCTGGTCAGCTAACCAACATTTTTGATGGTGACAATTACAAGCAGTTGGTGCAGCAGGGCCTGTTCTCCAATCCTGATGATATTGCCATTGGGCTTTATACCGATGGGTTTGTCAATCAAAAGAAAGGCAAAAACTCATATACCATCATCCATTGCATAATATTCAACCTAGACCCATCCATCAGGTAATTAATTAATTTATTACTATTTATTATTATTATTACATTTTTTTTAAAAAAAAAATTACTAATAAAATACTTAGATATACCAACAAATACCTTTTGCAACTGGCAATCTTGCCTGGCCCCAAGAAGCCAACTCATTTGGACTCCTTTCTTATACCCATCATCAATGAATTGCGAGATCTTGAGGCACATGGCTTGGTTGTCAAGCACAATGGAGTGGAGCTTTGCAGATCCAAGGTCTATCTTCTGCTTGCTTCTGGCGATATTCCAGCTGTAGCTGATATGGCCCACATTGGTTCCCATACAAGTTTATTTGGTTGCCGTTTTTGTGAGACCAAAGGCAAATGCCCTACTAACAGACGGCATGGCATGTACTTTGATGACATTTCCGCCCGGTTAAGACCTTTGGAAGACTTCAAAGTAGGCAACCCTGTAAGTATACAAATGTTCAATTAGCCATCTTTTTTTCATACTAAATAACTGCTTGTAATAGTCGAAGAACATATACCAGCCGAGCATATATACCCAACTCTCAACCTTCTCTGGATCATCATTTTTTGCATTAGATGAACTTCATTTAATTGCAAGAGGGATTGGAAAGCTTGTGTATGACCTGATTACCGTCACCCTCACAAAGGAAACCAAATTTTATTATACCCATCCAGACAATACCCTCAATACCACCGAATACCCTTTTCATATACCAAGAGCAGACCTTGTAACAATTGGAAACTGTATTACCAGCTCACGAAAATATATACCCACCTCATTTCAAGGCAGTTTCGACAACGTATTTGCCAAGATCGATGGTACTCGCGCAGTAGACTGGCTTGACTTTCTCTTATACCTTGTCCCCACTTTGGTCGTGCCTTATTTACCAAATAGGGCTGTCAAAACAGCTCTATTATCTCTCGTGAAAGGTTGTGCGCTTGCCTTGCAATGGACGTTGACATCAGAATTGCTTGATGAGATGGAGTCGTAAGTTATTATACATCTCATATATTATCATTACAAATAGCTGATTGTTACCATTTTTTAAATATTAATAATAGATACTTCAAGCACTGGCACTCGTTTTTATACCAATAAGTCCAGAATAATACCCTGTCTCGTAGTGTTTTCCGACCAGTGCAACATTACCTGGTCCATATACCCTATATCATCAAGCAGCAAGGCCCCCTGCGATGCTACTCCACTCGCTCAATGGAGAGAGTAATTGGCATCTTCTCGAAATTGATAAAGTCCAAATCAAAGGGTGGCCGAAATGCCAGTTTTCTCGTCGAGCAATTTGCGATTCACAATTATACCAGCACAGCAATCAGCATCTGTGATGAAATCAACCTCATTTGGCCAAAGCCATATGGAAGAGAGGGCTACATGGACCTTCCTAATGATCCTAGTGGTGCGCAGTTGTGGGAGCCGTTTCATCAGTTTGTTAATTTGAATGATGATTCGGTGGAAGGTGTAGGCGGCCCTAGTGTGAAGGAAGCTTTATTGAAATACTACCAGAGAACAACAGGCTTGACTGGCCACGAGTTTGGTGACTCTGTTGTTGTTGTAGCTGCACGTCTGTGGATGGACTCAACTGTATATTCCTCATGCATGTACTGAAGAAAGAAAAACGAGACCAGCCGTGGCAACCATTACGTGATGTTTACTTGCCCCTATAGAAAGTAAGTATAATATTTTTCGATATACAATCAAAAGTTGCTTACATTCTATTTATTTATTTATTTTAGCAACCGTAATGTAATTGTTCACAGCTGGCTCGTCGGTACAGTACAGTTCTACTTTCAGCATGTAGATTTCTATGGCTTCCCACACTTTCTTGCTTTCGTGGAGGTCATGAAGGAACATGACGCGGCTGGTCATGACTCATCAGTACCTATTGTCAAACAATGGTCACAAAGCACCCATACACTAGGCCACCAAACGCAACCGACTTATGCAGTTATAAGTGTAAATGACATTTGTCATCAAGTTGGTCTGGTCCAATACCCACCGAATGGAAACCAGTTTTATGTAATCGTGCCCTATTATATCTTTAACAACAACATGCGCATTACTAAAGGCAATCTTTCCATTCTGTAATCCTTTTTATTTTTATCTTATTTTTCTATATGCTCTATATCCTTATATCTTTTATATTTTTTATATCATCCTTGTATCTTATATTCTTTTTTTAATTTTCTCTATTTCTTATGTTTTTTTTAATCTCTATATGCCCCGTCTTTCTTTTCTTCTTTATATACTCCGGTTTTTTTTCTATTCTCTATACACCTTATGCTTTTCTCTTCATTCCCTATATGCTCTATACGCCATTACGCGATTTAAATAAAATCAAATTGCCAATTCATCAAGATAAAAAGAATATCTAAAAAAAAAAGAACATAGTTTAAAAAATAAAAAAATGGCAGTTATGTTACCATTTCGTTCACACATTCCAAAAATTATTAATCTTAATAATTGTTGACATCTTTGATATTCAATAAAACATATATTTCAATACTCAAAGTGGTCATTACAACTTACAAACATTTTTTACAGTATTGAAAATATTGTACAGCAACAAAAAAAGTGTTTTCATGTTACTTTTTTAAATTGCTACGAATGACATTACCATGTTACAACAAACGGCGGAGATTTTATTGGGTTTCGACCAAAAAAATGGCAGTTATGTGCCTACTTTCGGCCCAACTGCCATTCATCCTGCCGTAGTGAACTAGGTTTTTTATACACACAAAAGCAATGAAACTAGGTTTTTTTACAATGGAAAAGAGAAACAAAGCATGGGTAGATTTTTATAAACAAGCCTCTTTGGTTTGTTTATTTATTTTACTTTTATTTATTTATTTTTTGGAAAAACATTAGGTTATATATTTTTTGTTCAATTTTGTTTTATTTGATAGGAAAATCTTTTCTAGATAAAAATCCTAATTTCGCAACAGTTTTGATACTATAGCTATTATAATTGCTAATACTTCTTGCTCGCTATATATAATTTAAAGCCTTCCGGGAGTAGACATGGAATATATACTTTAATAGCAGGAATGCTATTAAAAAATGATTAATAGAAAAGAAGAATTAGTAAATGATTTAAATTGAAATTTCTTCATAAATACTTACAAGGCGGAGAAGACTTGACATAAAATTGATATAAACATGTTCTTCAGAATTATCAAGACAATACCAGTAGTCTTTGAATAGAGATACATTCTAAAAATGAATAGTTATTAATATTGTGCGTAGTAAAGGCATATTCATTAAATATATTGTAGTTAACTTACCAAATATTACTGATTATACGTCTTCCTGCATAATATCAGACATAGCTAATAAATTGTAATAGAAATAAATATATATTTATGAGGAAGACAAAAGAATAATTTGAATTTTTTTTAAGAAAAAAACTTACCATCATGTTCGATTAAGAGATGATGAGACTCAATGGAAATGAGTAGCAATGGCTAGACAAACAATATGATGAGTAACAAAGATCTGTAAGATAATGATATCTTACCTTGATATATCAGATAGAGTATAGCCAAACAAAGAGACACATATTTGGTATTGAGCTATAAAAGAAAAAAAAATTATAAGTGAAATTGTAAAAACATAAGCAAAAGAGAAACAAAGAAAATATCAATAATAAATGTTGTTAAAAGAAAAAAAAAGGAAAAAAAAGACTTGTCTTAAAATCCAGTTTGACTCTGACAAAATGCGGGCTGTAAAAAGTAATACTCCAAAAGAAGATGACCACCGTCATCTTGAAATACTACTTTGTGCCTCATTGAGTTAGAAAAGAAGTTGTCTAAATGTGGATTAAGCGGTTGGGAAATGTGCTTAAATATCAAATGAAAGGTAGAGAGTTAATCTGCACCGCTTATCCTCTTTACTAGTATGTGAATTTTAAATATGATATAACAAGTGTAGTGAATTGTACAATATTAGTTGAAAATTATTAATATTTATTTTATTAACAGAAAATGACAAAGCGTATTCCTACTGCTCCCCGCCAACCCAACCTACGCATGAATGCTGTTCTTAATAGCACAATTGCAGGTGTTGTTGCTCCAATTGATATACCAACCCCAGAAGTAGCAGTTGACACAGCCCCTGAAGTTCAAGTCGCTGGGACCCCAATGGATCACGTCCTTACCTTGTTGGCAGCCAACAATGTGTTGATGCAATCCTTGCAACAAAATGCAAAAGGAGTGACTGATGCAATAACTCATTTGAAGAATGGCCTGGATTTGTCCAACAAGACAAATGAATTTTTGAAGAACTCGGTCCTTCAGCTCATGACTGAAAATGCTGAAATAAAAAAGGCAATGACCAGCCAAAATTCCGTGATGCCTTCTGCTGTACCAGCAGATTCTTCTTCTTCCATGAATGATAATCTTGACCTTGGAGCAAAACATCATCCCTTGATTTCTGTAAGTAAATTGATAATAATAACATTACTGATTAATATATCTAATACTGTTTTTATAGCAACTTATCAATAGTTACATCAAGAAACTGAACTTTGTTAGCACAGACCCACTCAAAGTTGCTGAGAATAATAATAGATCAGCATGGTCAATGACTGGCACGTATGGCAACAAGTACAACAAGACACTTGCACTGGCTCTCTTCAAGTACCTGAGACCTCAAAGATGTTGCACAAATGTGTCAAAGAGTGTCATTATGAATATAATAAAGAATCACTAACAAAATCAAGTGCGAGTCTTCCGGATCTCAGCAGAGAAGATTATGGCTAGAAATAAAGCTGGAAGAAGACGCAACAGAAAGAAGACCATAAGTTTTAAAATAAAGTTAATTTACTATTGATTTAATGTTTTAATACAATATTCTTTGGTAGCTTCTTGACCGTCATATTATCATGTACCAGACATACACAGAGGCTATTCATGAGAGCATGAATCGATATGATTGCGGAAATATTCTTTCTATTGACGTGATTTCTGATGACGAGTCGGATGGAGATAACAAAGTGCGGGCATATCGTCCCAGCTGGAGAACTGATGAGGTAATGTTAAACATCTATTTATGTTTTAAAGAAAATAATAATACTTTATTAATACTATTTATTCTTTAAACCAGCTCCAGACGTTTATTAGTACTATTGATAAACTTACTGTTATCCGTTTGAAGAAAAATTCAGAAAGCTTGAAAAAGCGCATCCCTTATGAGAAAGAAGTGAGCATTCCCGAGAATTTGGCAGTCACTTTACCAGATTGGTGCTTTTCAAAATAAATCTTTTTTTTCTTGCCAACTATTTTAGAGTCTTTTTTCTACTTGTTTATGTTTACGGATTAGCATGATGTATACAGATGCATGTATAGCATGCCAAGTACAAACAAAAATTTATAGAAATAATAAAAAATAAACGTGCAGCTATATATATTAGTCTGTATTAATTAATTTTTCTTTTTTATATGTGTTTTATTTTTGTATTTGAATCTAAATATTAATTTTTCGTGGCAAAGGAACTACACACATCTGAACTTTGCCTTCTAGACCAAGGTGCTTGCCTACTGCGACTACATAGCAGATTCTATGCACTGGGAGAATGCTGTTCATGCTGTCATCTTCGAACCCCACCTCATTCACCTCAACTCCTTCTCCTGCTCTGGGCTGAAGTAAAACTTCCTTGTACCATCGTACATATGCAAATACATGCTGGCTCGCATGACCAGCAAACGAGTTTACAGCAGTATTGACAAAGAGATACTGAATTTGGCCTGTGTATGGCTTGGTACTTCTACCATCACTTGTCTCAAATAAGGCTTGCATGAACAACCCACGCTGATTCTTCATTTTGCTCTTGTAGATTTGCCCAAGAAGATTGATTGATTCAAACTTCTGTATCCGATTGTTAACAAAATTATTGGAATGACCAGCATGACGATAATGAACAAGAGTTTGATCATTGTATGTCTCGCGATAGTATTCCAACAAATGCTCATACTCGGATTCATCCATGGAAATCTCCCCCTTTAGAGCTAAAGGAAGTGCGGAAGGGGGCAAAGGCTCATTTCCCTTGACAATATCAAAGTTGATCTCAGGAGAATCAAGAAAAGCATTGATATCGAATTGGATTGAGGTGGCAGTGGAAGTGGAAGTGGCTATGGAATTGGCAGTGGATGCAGTGAGCTCAAGGATGATCACCGAATGCTCAGGTCAAATTATTGGCAAAGTTTAGCGAATAAGATCTCCCTGGTATGCTTCTTCAAGATACTTATTCATATAGGTTCCCTCAAACCCATCTTTTCTATTTGTCGCATAGTTTTTCAAGATACCATTGCATCTTTTGAAACTAAAAAGCCAATAGCCATAAACCGGGCCAAAGTTCAGTACAGTCTCTTGCAGATGAAGATGGAGATGCATGTTTGGCGAAAGGAATGGGGCTTTATACAACTTCTCGCACTCTCTGCAGGAAGCCTCCAAAGATTGATGGGCTTCATCAAGGTGAGCCATGGATATGCTTGGCATTGAGAGGTACTGGCATGCATTGACAAACGCTGTCCAGTTACCGAGATGAGCTTCAGGTAGACGACCACGCAGGAGAACAGGAGAGTACACCAAGCACCAAGACTTCCACTCGTCAGCCTTCATGAATGGGAAGCCACGCCCGATCTTTGTCCCTAATGGCGTGTAGTCCTCTGGCAGTACAAGCTTGTCAGCATCCAACTGCATTTCAGCCAAGTGTGCATCTGTGATGAGACCTGAAGATCTCCATTTCTCCATTATCCTCTTTGCTTTCCAAGGTACAGGTTGTGCATCGGATCGATGACAGTGCACTCCACGAGGTTAAAGTAAACCAGGTCATGCAATTCTGACCATCGGACACCATTTTCCCTCTCCAATCTCTTTCTCTGTGCATCACGGCAGTTTTTGGCATCAGTGCGAGGCATCCACTCAGAAAACACGAACCCAGAGTAGTCCACAGCATTGGAGTCTGAAAGGCGAGGGAACTGTTGGTTGCACTTATTGCATGCACATGTGCTTGAATAAGAGGTGAACCCACAAGTCTTACGGGCAGCAGGAATGTTGCAGGCAACAAGAAGAAGGGCAGCACGGACAAGAGCACCAGATGGGCACTGTACGGTAGCCATCACCACACTGCCATACAACTGGTTGAGTTCCGTGACAAGGGGACAGAGGTAGTGATTGATCTCACTTGTCTTTGCTTCCTTGGGCCCTGGCATGAGACCAACGAGAACAACATTCTCCTTCTTGTACTGTTCCAATCTTGGCAAGTTGTTGATGCAAAGGTATATCGCACCACAGGAGTAAGTGACCCCATCAAAAGGTTGAAACCAATCGATGTTCATGGTAAGCATTATGGAGCGCTCATGATTCACAAATGGTAAACCATTGCTATCCTTCAGACTGTTCCACTTCGTACCATTGTAAATGTCAAACATCATGCCTGGAACTTGCACTCTGATTCTCCAATGGTTGATGGTGTCTTCAAATCCAGGGCGGCAAAAAAGGATAGACAATGTTTTGATTATGGAGTTATACATGTAGATCTTTTTGGGGATAGTCAAGGCTCTTGATGTTGCAAAGAAAAGAGCGTTTCCACATTCTCTACCAGAGAGTCTCTCGAAATTACATCACTCTGGAACAACATCAGACTCTTTGTATACTTTGTTACAATTGCCACATGCAACAAACCGCTGGACACCTCGAGTCACATCGCTGAGACCGGTCATAAAGTTGACACCGTTTATACTGAGGGGAAGACGGAAAGACTGTCCAAAGTGTGCCAATACTTCGTTAAGACACTTTAACAGAACAGCACCACCAGAATTGACAACATATTTGGATATGAAGAAGGCAGCAAAAGAAGCAATGAAAGCATGAGTAGGATCGACTGGCATATTGGATGAAGAAAAGTGCTCTATTTGAAAAAAAAATCAATACTTGTTGACTTTATTGATTTATATGTGCTTTTTGTACTAATCTCTAACATCGTCAGATTCATCGTCAGAAATATCCAAAATGGTTACTTCAATGACACCCTCATCTTCGCTTTCAGAATCAAACAAGGAATCAATGCCAAAAAGAGGTAAGTCTTTGGCTGTTTTGTTAGGTAAAAAAGAATCAAATTATTACATATTATAAATTATTATAAAACTTTAATAAAAATACTATGCATACCTTCAACTTGATCTTCGGCATCAACATTGTATTCAAAGTCAATCTCTATGTCATTGTCATTCGACATTACTTCTATAACTGAGGCTATATTATATGAAAATAAATATTTAATTAAAATTGTCTTAATAATAATTTTCTTAAATTTGAACTTACAAGAAGATCCTGACTGATATTGTCTCACGATATCCTGTTGTGCATGTCTTCTGAGTGTTTGGGTAGACACCAAAACAAATCCCATGCTATTGGAAGAGCATTTAGAGCACTTGCATTCTGAATTGTTGTTGTTGTTTGACATATTGTGTGTGTGTGTTTTATTTTTTAAGTCTTTAGAATTGACAAGAATAGAAAATTGTTCAGGAACACAATTTAATATATATCTTTCCAAATTATACCAGCTTCCAAAATGACATAGTTTATTCCGGCTGTTAAAATGAGCAGTTCTCTAAACAGTAATTGATTGCCTCATTCTAAAATACAATAATACACGCTTTTGTTAAAACATGTTGTCATGTACATTTTATTGGCTGTAGAGCATATACAACAAAAATATTTGTAGTAATATCACGACCATTAACCTCATCATACTTATAAATAAATATTACAACAATAAAAAGTTTTATTATCTCACTCAAAAGATATCATTTGGTTTAAGTTCCCTACAACTATTGACTCTGCGACATGGCTACAAGTCCCAAAAAGAAATCTTGCAGACATTTTTTACAAAAAAGAGTAAACTCGTTTTTTTATCCAATAAAACAGACTAAGCATTATCATCGCCATCGAAAATAAAAAAGACAAAAGTGATGGAAATTTAAGCTACCACTCCACAAATAATAGTACCCTACGCCATAGATGAAATTACCCTATTTTTCCAGTGTAGTTGGTGTGATTGTAGCTGTTTCAGAGGTAGAGACTGGCTGTATTATGTTTGTATTTGTGACATAAGGTGAAGAGAAGTAGAGAGATTGGTTTGTATGCATTTTAAGCAAATACATATGCTTACAAGGTTTATATCTTTGCTGATAATCAAAGCAAGTGCAGGAAATAATCAAGTTTGGCTCTGCAACCTGAACGACATATGCTGTATTTTCATTTACAAATGACCGAACTTGACAATTTACATCTTCTGCAGTACCAGGAGCAACAATCATCATTTTCCTGTCATCATCATCAACTTCTTCAGCTTCCATCTCACATATTCTTTGTTGTCTAGTAAAAGAACTCATTGGACCATTGTTTGACATGATGTGTTCATATTCTTGGGTGAGATAATACTCAACATCATGTACTAAAACAAAAACAAGCTTATCAAGTCTCTTGTTTCTAGATCTTTTCATGAAAACTGTTTTTAATTGATTGTGCCAGGACTCAATATAGTTATTTGTGAGCATATGGGAGAATTGTCATTCATGGTATGCTCTACTCCAGATCTTAAACTTTGCTTCTGTGCACCAGTTTCTCTCAAAGTAATCCAAGAAGCTTTCTTGGTCATTAAAGTCTTCTTTAAACTGTACAATTTTATGATGAAACTCGTCTATATCTTCTTCATAAATGATCTCTTGCCAAGACTTCATCATTACACCACGTAAAATTTGTGTCTCTGATAGTAAGGATCCAGGAATCTTCACACTGTCAGATAACTTTTGGTTCCATGCTTGGGTTACATGAAAGATGCAAAATTGAATGGATGTTGCAGGGAAAGTTGTCTGAATGACATGAACTTCTGCTGCACAACAATCAATAGTAAATTGCTTTGGGTCAACAAGCAAAGAAGATCTCTTCAAGAACTGCCGCCACTGCACAATGGGGCTTACACCTTGATCATTGGTTACCATAAAGGCAACAGGCCATCCTCTACCAATATCTTTATCACGTACCAAAAAGGTATAAAGAATCTCATTCACATTGCTAGAGATTGCATGAGTAGTATTCAAACAGAAAGAAGTTGCGGTTTTCATTTTTTCTTGCTGAACGGGTGACATAAAACCATACGCAAAGGCTGATGGATCTGGAGAATATGAAGTGTTTGTCTTAAAGATGTTAAAGTTTAAGGCAGGAAGTTTGTTGTTCATTCAGATTAAGAAAGAAGTCATTTGGTCTTTGTCAAAATGATACAGCTTTTTATTGACCTATTACAGAAATATATTAAAGTAAATGCTATAAGATATATTATTTTTAAAGCTTACTTTGTTTATCAAATTCCAGATATCATAATAGTTAACTTTTCTTTCAGACTTTCTACCATATCGATTTACAGCTCTCAACATATCAATTCTAATTTGACTAGCAGATTTTGATGACTGTTCTAATTGCTGAGTCAACTCGTGAAGATATTTATTTGCAAGAGGAAGGGTGCAAATGTCACTACGCATATCACCAGGAGTATGCTCTGCATGATCTTTTGTAACAACAAATTCATAAAACTCAGGTGTCTTAAAGAATCCTTTCACAAGAAGAAGAGCAGGATACTTGTTTTTCTTTGTTTGCTTTTGAACCACACGCAAAGCTGCCTTAGATTCATAGGTTCCCCAATGATGACAGGAATACTCCTGAGAAAAACACAACTTAATACCAGTTGCTTTGGCTTCTTCAGCAGTAATGTTGGTGGGTTGCTTATTGGTGTTGCAAATGACCCACTTGACTGCACAAGCTTCCTTAATCTCTATTAAACATTCTTTCTACTCAGATGTTTTTACTCTAATAATATTTTCTAATCTAAGTGTCATCACTCCTGGAACAGAAGAGAATTCCAAGGCTTGAGAGATTGTTGTCAAAGTGTAAATGGTTTTGTTAGATTAAGTGTTGTTGATTGACATATTTGGTGAGAGTGTGTATTTTAATAAAATGAGTAATTTAATAGATATAGAATATCTGTTTCAAATAAACAATTCAAAAACAAAGAAAAGGATTGGCAGTCACCATTTCAGTTAATATTTTATCATCTACCAGAAAATATAGACTTTCATTATTTTAATGAATCTGTAAAATTTGAAGATGGTTAACCACAGTACCTCTTTATGCGCAGTAACGTCTTCCTGAGCATTAATCGCAGTATAATGACTCTTCTTTTATTTAAATATAATATAATAGCTACTGTGGATAATGCACAGTATTAGTGTAGAAAACTATATAAGACAATTCAATTCATATCAATAAAAAGTACCTTTTATCCTCTCTTTGATTTTACATATACTCCTTGATCCCCAGTGGGTTTGACCTTTTGACTTTGTTATAGTAAAAGGAAGACCAACCCAGATCGGGAACGTCAAAATATTTGTTCAAAATGCCATGACCTGGAATCGAACCAGGGTCAGCGCGGCCACAACGCGACGTACTGCCACTATACTATCATGGCGTGATGATGTTGACAAGTTAATTTAAAATTTTGTCAGCCGTAGTCCAAAAACAATATTCTACCAAGTTCAGACATTCTTTTGAAAACCCCTTTTAATTTTTCTTCAAAATTTTAATTTTAATTTTAATTTCTTTCTTCCATTTTCACAAAATCGCCTATTTCCAAAAACTGATTTTCTGAAAATTAAAATCTTTTCCCCTCTATTTTTCCCGAAATTGTCTTCTGTTATGTATGAGGTAAAAATAAGATATAAAATAAAACAAGTGCAGATGAGAGTACAGTGAGACTTTGTTTTATTAGAAGAAGTGAAAGAATCAGAAAAGAGATGCTGTTCTATTGCTATTAGTATTGTGCGTTTATATAGACATTGTATTTAGCTTGGTGATGATATGATAATATCATGTAATGTCTGTTTCTCTACCATTATCTTCTATGATTTAGTTCTTATGTTTTTAGTGTTATTGACTAGAGTCTTAGTATTTGTCTTAGTATGTTCTTTACGTAATTTCCTTGTATAAGGGAAGATATATCTTTTAGTATCGTTACTAGTTGTCGGTAACTCAATGTACGTATTTATTGAGTGTCTGTACTTTTAATTTAAATCTACGATTATGTTGGATACAACATCTTCTCTCTTTTCTTTTTTTATTCCTGCACACTAAATGTGACACTTTCTCTTAAATATTACTTTACCAAAATTGTTAACTGAATAGTTTTTCTCTTTATTTATAACATAATTCTTTCCAATATTTTTCTTTTCTTGTAGTTATATATTATAACTTCATCTATTTCTTTTTTCATGACAAAATATTTATATAATTATTTTTCTTTATATTTTTATTTACGATTATCTCATCGAGTTTTATCTAGCCTATTTTTGCTATATATTTTATCCATAAAGTAGTATAAATATCTCTCTAAAAGCAATCAATAAACAATTGTCAAATTTTTTTGATACAAAGTTTTATTTAAGATGATTGTGGTATTTCAGGTACGAAACAATAGAAAAATAAAATATTTGATAATAGAGACGTATAGAAATACTTTGAGACTGTATATAAGTTGTTTTTATTCATAAATAAAAAGTGTCCCTTTTTATAAGAAAACACAATCTGCTCTTGTCATTACGTCTTAGTTTCTTAAGGCTTTCTTCCTTTACTATATTTGGTTATTAGAGTGTATTTACTGCTTAACTAGTGTCGGTGTTACAATTATGACATCAAGTCCTAAATCGTACTTCTTTAGCTCTTAGCTATTCTTTTCTCTTTTATACTAGAGCTTTAGGACTTCCTACTAAATTAGCTCCATATCGATCTGACACAGTTTACCCGGCAGTATGATATAATTATCTTAACAATCTTTAAGATATTATCTACAGTACTAACTGTAATAATTATTGGGCTGATTACTTAATCGTTTATATATATTTTATACTGACAAGATGATAGCTACTACGCTATCCCAATATGAATATGTTCTTATATGTGATAAATCCAACATCCGAGTGTCTGGATCACCACAATGATGTCTATTATTTCTGATCTCTTTTTATAAAATTTCTTCCGTTTTCTTTATTTTTCTGTCAAGTCTTCATAGAAGATTGACCATCCCCTTATATTTTATTATTTTGTCCCAATTTATCTTTTTTATTTATTTCTTAGTAAATTTACCATAGTAAATTTCACTTTAGTTAAATCCTTTACTCTAGTAAACATTTTTTTCTTGAAGTTAACTCTTTAGAATTGGTATTATTTACTTCACTTCTTTTAGTTTAACTATTTCTCTAATCATTCAAATTATTTACATTCTTATCTTAGTGTTAGATTCCATTTTAATTTCTTTAACTGATCTATTTAATAACAAAAAGACTATTTTATCACTCCAATTTATCCAAAATTGAACCCAAATCCTCAATTTCTCTTTTTAATTTCTCTTCTTACATACATTTATCTCTTCTTGTACATCTCTTATACATAACCACATATCACACGTGACAATGTGATGACATAAAATGATGTAAAAAATGTACATATATATTTCCTTGCATGCCAAGTTTAAATTACTTAGAGAGTCTACTTTTTTATGTTGCAAAGGGCTTTAAATTATAAGGATGTGGCTTTTTCATATAGAGAATTTTCAAGGTGGCTTTTATTAAAACTTTTTTTTGCTATGTTTTTCTTCTTCTCTCCTCTTTATTTTAATTACATATACTATCATAATACAAGCTTGCTAATGTTCAACATTATATTCAATCTTTGAAATGTACAGAATGCTTTAGTCAACTCATCTACAGAAGAAATAAAACTGCTTGCTTTGGATGTTGTAGTAAAAGTAAAAGCAAGTAAATGAGAACAATGTCTTGATCACATTCAATCACTTTGTTCAACAAAGTGGAATAAATGTAGAAAACTTCGTGTAAGAGAACTGATGTATGAAAAGACAAGAAAATGTCACCAAGCAAGATTTTATATATCAGACAAAAATGTTTGTCTTGCTCAGAAAGACACTAAGCTTTGTTATTGCGAAGCCACTATTTTCATCAAGCAATACGTCAACAACCCTGAAGTAGTTTTAATTTGTATGACTAAAGATCATACCAACTATGTTTCTGGTGACGCTTCAGAAATTAGAACATTGCTTTTACCTTCTGAGGCCATCAAAATTATTGAAGATCAGTTAAAAGGGGGCAGAACCTGTAGAAATACTAGAGTTTCAGTTTTGAAACAAATTGAAGAGTGGGGTATAGACATTAGAAAGTCTAATTATAAAGACATCTATAACAAAATGAGAAAGATGTGTGAAGAATACTATAAGATAGAAGTTATTTAAAAAGTGTTAAATAAAAAATATAGATGAAGAATTTACTGTATAAGTTTCTCCCTGATGAAAATAAGTCTCTGGATATTTAGATGCGTGAGAAGTTACCATTACAGAATTACTGTATCTTTCACTACAAAAACATCTTAAAATAATTGAATTCCACTTATCTAAAATTATCAATAATAGTAGTAAAAAAATTACAACCCAGATCATTTCCTGTGTTTAGCAGCAAGAATATATTTAAAGACATATCATTGGCCTAATATATATCAGAGTCCCTGAGAGAATTTTTTTAAAATAATAAAGACAATTATAATAAGCAATGACTGTTACACACTTCCTTTATTATTAAAAAAAATAAGTAAAAAAATGTTTGCCATTGCCAATCCCAATGAAGTTTGTTATAAATATACAAGATGCAATCGCAATCCTCTCAGATACATCACAACAGATAAAAGAACTGCCAAGCGTCATGCCCAGAATGACAACAATAGAAAATGAATAAAATTATTAATAGTAACTAAAGTTATCAATTTTTTATTTATTTATATGATGTATTCTAATTAATTGAAACAAATAGTTTTGACAGCCAAAGTAAACACTGGTGAAACTGATATGGACATAGATCAAATTGAAGAATATATTGAAGGTAATAGTATTTTATTTTTTATACCCAATGTGCACTCTATTTAAACTTGGTACCAATAGATGACAATCACTCTGTTGGTGCACCCTCACCAGAGCAGTATGTCCATACCGACTTACCTCTTTTGGTGGAAGAATCTCTTTTTGGAACAGAGGAGTATACTTCAGAGTATGAGTCTGAATATGAATTGTCGGATGATATTGAGCCAGAAGAGCAAGACAGAGAGGAAGAACAGGGTAACTATTAAAAATAAATGATAATTAAAATGAATTGATCTAGATCAAACCAAGAAAACAAAAATTAATACTATATCATGATAATCTATAGAGTCTACAGCAAACCTCCCGGAAAATTCTTGGTATAGAGTAATTGCCATTTTCACTATGATATTTATTTTGACTTTCATTGTGGATGATGGCGCTGTGATTTTGATCACGTTCATCAATACAATACTTGAACATTACGTAGAGGATTTCAAACTTCCTATAAGTATTCCTGGTCTGAAGCACTGCAAAAGACCACTGATTTTAGTTCCTGAAAATCTGCAAAAATTTTACTACAATTTTCGATTTTTAATTTTTTCAAATAATTTCTATTTTTTTCTGTTGTGATTTCAGATTGCTCTTTTTAAGCTGTAAAATCACACTACCGTCATTTTTTTTGGCCATAAAATTACAAAAGTGGGTTTTTTTTTATATTATACACTTCTTTGATATAATTCTAAATTACACTGAAAAAACACTTATACAAAAGTTAATATAATATTTAATAAAAATTATATATATTCTTAAGGTTTCACTTTTTCTATTTCAAAATAAATCATTTAAATATATTTTATATATTATAAATGTGAATATAAGAACAAATATTTAATCAATATATTTCAAGGGAACGAGACAAAAGGTTGTGATTTCATTTTTACTGTGACAATATTTTTGCGTGATTTTTCCCTTTGATATATGGAACTAAAATATCAGATTTTTTTATTTCACATGTTGTGAGAGGCGAATGTTCCATTTTTGGATTATTTTTTGTCATGGTCAAATCATTGTCATATCAAATATTATAATTCTAAAAAAAGACTTTTAAAAAAAATTGCGTACACTTTTAGTAATGTACGCAGTATTTGACTTGGTTAATGACTTAACGATATATGAGTATAATTATGATGATATGTGTGGTAGATGTATCAAAGAATTACTTGGCATACTATAGTCATGGCATGGAGCAGTATTTTATCTATTTATAATTTTTTTTTGGTATATAAAGACCTTGATCAAGATCTCTTCAAATCTATATAATTTTTTTTATAATTTAAAACAATCGACATGTCCAATAATCAAAAGAAAGACAGTTATGTTATCTGTAAATTTCCAGACTGTACAAAGTTGGATAGCCGTGGAAAGAAACAGAAAAGACAAAATGCACAACGACACTATGAGAAACATATAGTGCCTGTTGCCAAAGACGATGCAATAGGTAAATAACAAGAATAACTCGAGCTGTACATGTAAAATTAATATAAATTAATTCATAAAATAGATGTTCCTGAAGAACATTTTGACAACATGGAAGTAGATAGTATTGACAGTGACAATGACAATGATTATGATTACAAAAACAAAGGCGAAGGCGAATATGAAGATGAAAATGAAGAACAAAACATTGAATTTGATCAAGAAGGTAAGAAAATAAAATAAAATAAATGAACAAAATAATAATTGAAACTGATATATCTTTTTTTTATTTTTTATTTTTTATATGATTATAATTGTAATTATATTTTTATTTCTACATCTTTACAACAATTATTTCTTTCCAGTTGACTTACCTTTGTCCCAAGAAGAGTCCATCTTTACTACCGAAGATATAATTACAGGAGCATTTGTGGTTGATGGTGATGAGATTGAAGAAGGCGATACTGGTTTTGATTTTGAACAAGAAGAAAACTTTGATAAGACCAGTGGGACCTCAATAGTAGAATCAGGTATGAATTAATACAGTATAGACAATTAATCAATATATTAATTTAAACTAACTTAACCTTTGTCTTCATAGTTCGTCCTTTGTCTTTTGATAACATGCCCTTGTATATCTGCTTTGTTGCAGTATTCATTGTCATATTTCACTTGATCTTTTTGGTGGAAAGCAGTGTATCGATTCTCATTGAATATTGTAATACTCTACTGTCTCTCTGTGATATGTCTGGCGCCCTTCCACTGACGACCAATAGCTTGAAGCATAAGATAGGATTTAACATGGCAACAGATGGAATGACAGTATACATTGCATGCTCACAATGTCATTCGATTTATTCTCCAGAAACAAGTCAAAGAGTCTGTACATTTAAGAAATTCTCTCAATCCGCCATTTGCAACAACAATTTCTTTAAAGTGTCAACCGGAAATCATTCTCTTCCAGCAATGGTATATCCATTCAACTCTCTGAAGTACGCCTTGCAACAAAAATTCTCCAAGCCAGATTTCGTGTCCAAGATCAATTTGTGGAGAAATCGTCAAATAATTGAAAACACCAAACTTGACATTTTCGATGGTGCAGTTTGGAGTGATATTAAAGACATCAATGGCAGACGGTTTGTTGATGATAGCCGATCTTTAATGTTGACTCTGAATATCGATTGGTTTCAGCCATTTGATGGACGAACACATTCCAGTGGTGCAATATATCTCTCTATCAACAATCTCCCACGGAGTGAACACCTTAAGTCTGAAAATGTCATTCTTGTTGGTATGATGCCTGGGCCAAAGGAAGCAAGCACTGACAGCATGAATCATTACTTGAAGCCGCTCGTTGACGAATTGTTGGAGATGTACATTGGTGTAGAAATGACAGACTCGCAAAATAGAAAGATTGTTGTTCGTGCTGCATTGATGTGTGTTGCCTGTGATATCCCTGCCACTTGCAAAACCTCTGGATTTACTGGCCACATGAGCACATGCGCCTGTCACAAATGTCAACGACAATTCACGACTATAAAGAAGACCAGCAAGCTTGACTACTCTGGATCCAAGTATAGCAATTGGGTGAGACACACGAAGACAATGAATCTGAAACACGCTGTCAGCTGGGCAAATGCATTGAACAATACTGAGTGAACACGCCTAGAAAAAGAAAACGGCACTCGGTGGTCAGAGCTTCATTGGTTATCTTACTTTGACCCAGTCCACTTTACAGTTATAGACCCAATGCATAACCTCTATCTTGGAACTGCAAAGCGAATGATTCAGATATGGCGCGAGTGTAACTACATCAATGAAAAGAATCAGTTAACTATGCAAGAGCTTGCCAATGGTATTTTTGTACCTTGTGGATATGCGCATATAACAAAGAAGATTGCCAATGGGTTTTCGTTCATGAAAGCTGACGAGTGGAAGTCGTGGTGCGTCATATACTCTCCATTTGTTCTGAAGCATGTGCTCCCAGCCAAGAATCTCGAAAACTGGATTTTGTTTGTTGACACATGCTGCTTACTCACAAAACCTTCGATCAATGACAAAGAAATAGACGAAGCCCACAGTAAACTCCAATTGTTTTGTACAAGATTTCAGACACTGTATGGAAAATCGGCTGTGACACCAAATATGCATCTATATCTTCATCTTGGCGAGTGTGTTCATGACTTTGGGCCAATTTATGCTTTCTGGTTATTCAGTTTCGAGAGATACAATAGTTTGTTGAAGAATATCAAAACAAATCAAAAAGACGGCTTCGAATCAACAATGATGAAGAGATTTTTGGAGAGAACATACATTGGCAGCTTCATACAATCTTTTGTCAACCATCTTCCCCAGTTCGCAATTGACTTTCTGCATTGCATTTCAAATAGTCAAGATCAATTAGCAGCATTGCATCCATCTTCTACTGCCAGTACCTTTTCTCTGTCTGACTTTGTTGAATATTCGTTAAACCCTCACCATTCTGCTTTGGGTTGTGAGCCGTTGCCCCCTTCAGTGTTTCCAATTAAACTCGACCAAAGGATTACAATGTGCAAGGGACATTATGAATGTTTACTGGAGTTTTACAGACACGCGTATGGCAGTCACAATCTTTTTGGCCATTATTCAAACTGTGAGTCTAACCAGATTTTTGTCAATAACCGAATTGAGAAAATGAAACGGATATCTCTTCTTGGACAGGAATACTCTTCTGGATCTTATTTCCGCGCCTATTATCTTGAGAATAACAGTGAAGATAAAGCAGCGTTTCCTGGCCGTATACTGTATTTATTTCAACATTTGATAACCATCAACGAAACTGTCATCACCCATACTTTTGCGTTTGTTGAGTGGTACTCTAGTTATTCTTTGGGGAGTTACCAGCCAATGTTAAATGAAGGCATTGAGCTCTGGAATGAACCTTCTTCTGTACTTAATTATGAATGTATTATTCCAGTACATCGTTTATATTCACCAATTGCAATTGCTAAATATAGGTTTACTATAACTAGTGAATTTAAACGTTTAGTAATCCCTTTACCCTAAAAAATATAAGCTTAAATAATATTAATAAAATACCACTTTGCACTCTTTTATCAATTTATTAGAAAATGTTTGATTTATTGTCTTATTATTTCTTTGACCATGATGGCAGCTTGTTTGCCTTGGTCTTACTAAGCCGCTTATCTCTTATTCTTTTAAATTTATGCTCGAATGGACGGGTATTATTTTTCTTATCATGAGCTGCCTCATAATCCACATCAAGTTCATCAACAAACCTATCTCCCTATATGTCAATGTAAGTATTATTACACACCATCCAAAAAAATAGTTTTTTGTACTATACCTCTTTGCTTCTCCAGCTTGGGTGGAATCTCCAAAAAAACTCTTTTCTGAGGACGAATCCTGTTCCTCTTCTTCTCTTTCATCATCACTCTCAAGGTCTGACATATAATCAGCATGGAGAATACTGTCAACATTCTCTCCAAAGCTGTTCACAAAGTGTGCCCGATTGGCTTTCAAGGCAGATTGTCTTCTTTCACACGACTATATATAAATATATAATATTTCTAATTTAATATCACATCTAGTATATTGTGTGCGTGTGTTTTTTACCTTTACACATTGCTGACAAAGACAGGCCCGTCGATTCTCTTCCTGCTTCTTTTCTCCTGTTTTTTTTTGCAACTTTCTGTTGCCAATGTGCCGCACAATCTTAGTTTGAAGAGTTGGCAAGTCCACCTTTTTTCCCTCTTCTTGACAACGAAGATAATTGGTAACAGACTTCAGAACGAGTCTGTTTCCCTCACTGTTTTTATTTTCATTGGTATTGTATTGGTCATACAATTTCTCTTCACTCAAATAATCGCGCAACAATTGCTATAATATAAATGTATATTAAATTCTATCTACATAAAAACATATTATGATTACTTACATCCAATGTTGGTTGATGTCCAGGCGACATGTCTTGCTCAACTGCATTACTAGCAGTGGCTTCGGCTTTCTCAGAAGATGTGTTCTTCAAAACAGTGTTTAAGACACCATTCATGGTATCAAGTTTCTCGTACACATCATGGATGCTACGAGTTCTACCCGACGAATCACCTTCAAGATTCAACCGAGCTCTCTTTGGTGCTAGTGGTCTTTGATTGCTCACTGTTCCCTGTGAGTGTTGCAACATTATTGTCCTTATATCATTGATATTTCTTGGTGGGCTTTTTTTTGATTTTTATAAAAAACGAAAATAAAATTAATATAAGAAAATTGAAGACTGCCTGGTTTTAATCTACCTTCCTACAGAAGGTTCTTCACCAAAAGCATTGTTAACTGAATTGTTATTGAGATTTCTTGACATTGTGAATAATAAGAATATCTTGTTTTTTTTAAATCCAAAGGGTCTATTTATATTATGTTTAATTTGGGCTTTAAGTTTTATTCTTTCTCAGAGAACACCATGATCTATTACGTAACAAGAACAGCTTTGAATGTTTCCACTCTTGTTGTGAGTATTTTATGTGTTTCTTTAATTTAATTTTCAATCCATGTTTTATTCTTATATTATGTATTAGTATTTGAATAATATGATTTTATACTATACTCTGTTTTTCATATGTATTAGCTGCTGGCATAGTGCAACTGCGTTTTCTTTCAATTCTAAGTTACAGACAAAAATTATTTTTTGATTTATTTATTTTTAAAAAAAAAACCCTGAATTTGTATTTAATAGAATAACTGCGCCCCTCTTTTTTATTTTCTCTTTCTTTAACCTGCTCTTCTCGTTTTGTCTCTTTTTATATGTCTTGATAAGCTTACTCTTAAGATCTCAACTTTTATTAATACTTTTGGCTTTTAGAATCATCTTAATATATATTAGATAAACAATACACTCAACAAGCATTCAAAACAGTACAGGTAATAAACAATCTCCTAACCAAAATGAAACACCTTGCTGACTAAATATCTTTTATTTTTAAAATGATAGGACTTCTACCCATTTTGTAATAAAAGATGTTTTGCTCTTGACACTATATACTTTCTGGTATTTTCAGTCTATGAAAAGATAATATATATATAACGCAACTTAAATAATGTAACATCAATTCTTCTTAGATAAATATGTCATGTCTTTTTTTCAAGTCATACTGGTTTGCCCCCTTTTGCAAACGCGTGTCTATAATATGTAAGTAATTCAAGTGTCTTTACAATCAAAGCGTACATATTAATAAAGTTGTTTATTTTATCTCTTGCTTTTTATTTAAAAGAAAATATCAATCAAACGGATTTTTATTCTATTGCGAGATTTGTTATGAAGCCCCATAAATGATCTAGTAAGTATGTTATTTCATTTTATTTCATAAAGAAACCTGTATTAACACTTCTATATCTTTTTTTGCTCTAAGCTAATGTAGCTCCAAACAAACGTATTCTCCAAGAAAATACCAAGGATTTCATTTTCAGTTAAAGAAGTGTAAAACCAAAAAACGTGCCAAATACATGAAACCGATAAGGTAGGGAAGTATAGTATAAGTCAGGTCATCCAATGTATTCAAGCCGTCCAATAAATAAAAGTATAACATGTATATAAGTCGTACTATTCGGATACACACTTTTAAAGAAGTATTAGTGGTCCATATTAAATAGCTAAATATATTTTCCAACTATTCAAAAATCAATAAAAACCATATTTCCATGAGATTCTATTTCAAATGCGTCATCTCTTGATGATGTCAACAAGATCTATTTAAGTTTTTTTTTACAATCATTCATTTGAATGCTGGTTCCTGTAAGATTTCAGACTGATTCTAGGTCAATTTTAGTGAGATCTATCCAATAATATCATGTAATTAAAGCAAATAAAATTTTTTAAGAGGTAGAGAGTTCAAAGCCAATTCCATAACAAGTAGGGTTTAGGTACGGTTTGAAGTTATGGGTGAATATATAACCAGAATTACAAACAATTATAACATTTCAAGAAAAGGGGGAATTATAACTCTCAATTTATCTATTGATTTTAGTATCTATAATCTCATCATTTGGTTAACTAAATGAACTAATTTTTGTAACAAATACTGAACTATAATTGAACATAAACCACCGATTTTTGGAGGATTTAAACAAAAATTAAGCTACTTAAATCAGTTGTCTTTTGCAGTGAAGAAAATGACAGGGTATAATGATTTGATGAATGAGGTATCCAATTACATAGCATGCAGCAATTGCCACACCTTATATGACTACAGCAACACCACACAAACATGTTGCAATTTTAGAAGAGTCGGCAGCAAGACCTTTTGAGGAAACGATCTTTACAAGCACAGTATAAGAAATGCAATGGTTCCTAAGCGTATGTTCGTCTAAAACTCGTTGACAGCTTCCTTGAAGAAATTGTTCATGCGTCCTTCTTTCAAAAAGAATATCAATCAGTGAAGCTGCGAGCCAAAGGTTGATGATACTTTATTTGATGTTTATGATGGGAAAATGTAGAAAGAGTTTGTTGATAATGAAGGTGCCCAGTTTGTTGCAAAGGAACATTCATTGCTCTTGACATTAAATATCGATTGGTTCCAGCCCTTTGATGGGGTGACATATTCTTGTGGTACCATATATCTCATGGTAAACAATCTGTCAAGAGAAGAGTGCAACAAGGTTGAAAATGTTATCCTTGTGGGGTTAATGTCTGGACCCAAAGAAGCAAGTACTGACGAGATCAATAACTATTTGCGTCCTCTTATTGACAAGCTCATAGTTCTCTACAAGGGTATAACAGTAAATATCTATGACTGCCCTGGTGCTCTTATCCGTGCTGCTTTGCTGATGGTTGCTTGCAATATACCAGCTGCAAGAAAAACATGTGGGTTCCCCTCCCATAATAGCACATGTGCGTGTAATAAATGCAACTGCTATTTCAAACGCATTGATGGATCCACTATTGTTAACTACTCTGGGTTTAAGTTCTCCAACTGAGTAAGCAGAACCAAGGAAGAGAATATTGAGCATGCCATAATGTGGAAGAATGCCAGAACACTAACAGAAAGAAAGCGATTGGAGGTTGAGAATGGCATTCATTGGTCCGAGCTTCACCAACTCACCTATTTTGAACCAGTGCGTGCAACAGTAATCGATCCCATGCACAATCTTTTCCTTGGGACAGCAAAGCACATGATGGACAATTGGATCGCATGTGGCTTGCTTGACAGTAATGACTTTGCAGACATGCAGAAGGAAGCTGATGCAATAACACTCCCAATGGGGTATACAATTCTCTAAACAAAGATTGGAAAAGAATTTCCATTTATGAAGGCAGATGAATGGAAATCCTGGTGTCTGATATACTCTCCTGTTCTGCTGAAGACGTGCCTGCCAAGTAATCTTTTTGTAAACTGGATTCATTTTGCTGATGTGTGTAGGGCACTAACAAAGCCAGCCATTACTGAAGAAGAGATTGATAAAGTCCATCTCAGTTTGAAAAAATTCTGCTGTGGTTGTGAAACAATTTGTAAGCTTGACTTACTGCTGCCAAACATGCATCTTCATCTTCATTTGAAAGAATCGATTCAGGATTTTGGACCAATCTACAGTTTTTAGTTGTTTAGTTTTGAGTGTTTCAATGGTGTCTTGAAAGGATTATAAACAAATCAAAAAAGTGGCTTTGAGAAAACGTACATGAAGAAGTTCATTGAGAACTCTTCCAAGGGTGATTTCTATCACACACATCTCAGCACCATTACCAACCCCTCTTACATTTCTCTCTTCAGCAAACTTACCAACAGTATAACTGGCACAATTCCATTTGGCAATCATCAAAACTCGCCATCATTCTTTCATCTTCCATCATTCCTGGAATCCGCCACCAATCCAGAACAACAAACATTTGGTAATGAGCCTCTTCCACCTTCTGCCTTGCCACTGGCTTTAAAAGAAGCAACAACAATGAGAAAAGCAGAATACGACTGTCTTTTAAAGTTCTACAAGATTGAGTATGATGATGAGACTCTATGTAGTGCAAAAACTATGCTAAGGCACAGAATATTTGCCAATGACAGAATTCAAAAGATTGCATCTATCAATCTTCTTAGACAAGTCTATAAAGGCGGCGAAGGCTTGATCATGAGAGGGTCCTATATACAGGCCAAGTATATAGAGACCAACAATAATAGTAAAGGGATATACGCTGGTTGTATCAAGTATCTTTTTACACACAATTTTACACTCAATCCTATCTACACCGACCTCCATGCTTGCCACAATCCCAAACATGTTTTTGCTTTCATTGAATGGTACCAGATTCCTTGCCATCAGCCAAAAATTAATCAGGGTATCAAGTTGTATGATGCAGCGTTTTTAAAATACGACTATGACAACATTCTGCCTGTTCACCGCATCTTGTCACCAATTCCAATTGGAAGTCATGTGTCTGGTAGTGGTACAGCAAATGTCATTGTTATTCCTCTGCCAAGAAAGCTGTACGCTTAATAAAATACTCTATCTTTTTTTTAAATAATAATAATAATATAAGACAGAGTTCATAGACATAAAAAGAGATGTGGTAAAGAATGCAACTAAAAAGACAGAAATTTTATTATACGCGTTTTGACCACGCAGGCATTTTTGTAACCAAGCCACAAGGAATTGTCTTGTGTACCAACACATGACTCCGCAACTTCAACTGCGTTGCTCTTTTTCCCAAGTCATCTCTGGCAAGATTGTCAAGAAAGTCAAACACAGCATTCAACTATGAATGTATATATACATCAGAAATCAAACAATAGAAAAAATCATTTTATATAAAACATTACCTCATCACTATGCCAATCAGGACGAGATGCAACAACAGAAGTGTCAGTTTCTGTCTCATCACCAGACATTCACTGGAGAAATGACCCTGAATACCCTTGTGTGAAGGTTCATGGTTACATGTGAATATTTAGAGCAATTTTTTATCTCAGCATGTTTTTTGGTGTACATGTTCATAAAGTCATGTTGTAATTTTCTATTGGCTCGGATATAATAACCATCCAAGTTATTTTATTATTATTATTATTATAAAGTTTGAACAAATAAAGTAAATGTAACACTTGTTTCCCTTTTATCTTAACATTTATAAAAAAATAAACACCATGTCCTCTACTTCTGAACTTTATAATAAGAAGTGCTATTGCACAAAATGCAGCAATAATCAACAAGGCTACAGCTTTGTTTCTACACAAACCCTCCAGCGTCACAATAAAAGAGCAAGATATGAAGACATGGAAAGAAGTGAAAGAAGTATGTTTTATTTTTTATTTTCATTTTCATTTTGGTTATTTTATATAATGTTTTATTTCAATAGATGTATCTGTTCAAAGAAATCTCACAGATATTGATTTTGAAAGTAAGAAACGTTAATTGTGATAAAAAGAGAAGTAAACTAAAAATTGAATTCTATATGTAGCTACATCAAACCAACAAACCGGACCCATGGAAGCAATGGGCGGTCAGACCAACTCGCCTGTTTGGGAAGGAGCCCCAATTTCTGACGATGAGGTTGCTTTTAGCAATGAGTCGAATGGGGAAAGCAGTGATGGTGATGAAAATGACAATGACAAAGAAAGCAATGGCGGTGAAGAAAGTGAAGACAATGAAGAGAATATTGTTGAGATTGAAGTCGAAGAATTCGATACTGAAGGTCAGCCCGTGTTAATTAACTAATAAAAAAAGACCCAAAAAAAATCAAAAGAACCAAAAAAGAAAAATCTGAAAAAAGGGGGGGGGTTAATTTTTTTTGTTTTTTTTTACAATAGATCCTTTTGCCACCCCAAATATGCCTGAAAATCTGGTACACAGATTCATTGCTACTTTTGTGGTAATGTTTGCTTCCCGCTATGTGGTCAATAAGGGTGCTATTGTCTTGATCAAGTTCATCAACAAGCTCTTGTCGATTTACGAGCAGGATTTCCAATTGCCTGTGAGTCTTTCTGGTCTCCAAAGCATGACAGGATTCTCAGCTATGACAAAAGGGATTAAGAGATTTGTCATGTGTCAGGACTGCCACAAGGTGTATGAGGAAAGTGTACCTGCTCCTTTGAATTATGATTTCGTAAAGCTTGTTGCACATACTGTCTGTAATTGCAAATTAATGGTCCAATCATTATCTGGTGGTTTGGTTGCAAAGAAGTCTTATGTATATCAGTCTCTCACATGTGCTCTTAAAATTCTTTTCCTCCATCCCGATTTCGAGCAAAAGATCATGCACTGGAACCAAGAATTCAAGATCACTGATACATTGTGTGATGTTTACGATGGTGAAGCCTGGACCAATTTGAAGGACAATGACAATGAAATTTTTGTTGAGCATCCTCGTTCATTGATGCTGACATTAAACATCAACTGGTTCCAGCCTTTCGATGGTACTAGCTATTCCTGCGGTGCTATCTACCTGGTGATTAACAACCTGCCTAGAAGTGAGCGGTTTAAAGCAGAAAATACAATCCTTGTTGGCCTCATGCCCGGACCAAAAGAGCCAAAATCAGAAGAAATCAATCATTATCTCAAGCCATTAGTCGACGAAATGATACAGCTCTATCTTGGAATACAGATACCTACCTACCAGCAAACAGACAGTGCAACAGTTCGTGCAGCCTTATTGATGGTTGCACGCGATATACCTGCTGCCAGAAAGACTAGTGGGTTCACCGCGCACAACAGCACATGTGCCTGTTACAAATGCAACAATCAATTTTCTCGACTACCAGGCACTTCTTCTGTCGATTTCCGTGGATTTGATTGTGACCAGTGGCGCCATCGAAGTGATAGAGCAAACTGTGTACATGCTGAGGAGTAGAATAGTGCGAGTACACTCTCAGAAAGGCAGCAGCTGGAGGTCAAATATGGTGTTCAATGGTCGCAGTTGTATCGCCTTGGATACTTTGATTTAGTACATGGAACAATCATTGATCTCATGTATAATCTTTTTCTGGGAACACCAAAGAGAATGATTGAAACATGGACAAAAATCAAAAAAATGAAAAACAATGATCTGCTTGCAATGCAGACAGTTGCAGCAACGATGATATTGCCTAGTGACTATACCAAGCTAAAAACAAATATAGGAAAGGGCTTTTCCCACATGAAAGCAGATGAGTGGAAGTCTTGGGTATTGGTGTACTCTCCTGTGCTTCTAAAACCAGTTATTCCGTCCAATATGTTCAATGGCTGGATGCACTATGTAAAAGCATGCCGTATACTTGTAAAGCCGTCAATCAGTTTCATCGAAATAGATCAAGCACACAGATATCTACAAGAATTCTGTCAATCTTGTGAAGATACATATGAACCAAAAGCCCTCACCTGCAACATGCACCTGCATCTCCATCTTCATGACACAATTCGTGATTTTGGACCCGTGTATGGCTATTGGCTCTTTGGTTTTGAGAGATACAATGGTTTGTTAAAGAATAACAAGACAAACAGAAAAGACGGGTTTGAAACAACCTATATAACAAAATTCACTGCAGACGCATACAAAGCTGATTATGTACAAAATATGTTATCATGTCCAAGCCTCATTCCATTCCTTCCTCTTTTCGAAAAACTTACCTCTACGACTGCATCTATAACAACCTATGCCACTTATGCTCCAACCAACCAACAACCTTTCTGACTGCAACAATTTATAGACTCATCCTTAAGCCAAGCAGCACCTATCAAAGGCAATGAACCACTCCCGCCGTCCACCTTTCCTTTACAGTCCTTAAAAGAATTAACAATGAGTGATATTGATTATCCTCAATTGTTAGATTATTATAAAATTGCCTATGCCATGTCCAATCTCATTTCTTATCATGATGCCAGATTGTCACAATATTTTATAAATAACCGAATCACAAAATTGAAATTAATTGATCTCCTTGGCCGAACATATATTGGAAATAACAGTTCTGGTAAGCGCGGGTCACTCGTTCAAGCTTTCTTCCATAGCAGAAATGGCCAAACTTCAAGCCTATATACCGGACAAATTCAGTATCTTTTTATACATTCATTTACTCTGCCTCTTCATCCAAACCACCGAGCATCAACATTACATCAAGACCAGCATGTTTTTGCATATATCCAATGGTATAATTCGACAAATGACAATGAACACAGAGATGAAGGTATTGCAATCTACTTGCCAGATTTCTCTGCTGATAATTATCACAGCATCTTGCCTGTACATCGCATACACTTAGAGGTCGCAACTGCTGTAGATGTAACTGATATGAATGAAGAAAGAATGCTGGTCATTCCTATGCCAAAAAATATTATGCCTGAAGCCTTTATGAATAATTAAGCACTATGATTTTTTATGAGAATAATTAAATAAAAAACAAAGTAAAAGTAATGCCTCTTTATGCATTTTTTTGGTTATTTAAAATATAAGACGTTATGAATGAAAAAAAAAGAGCAAAAATATAAACTTTATTTAGGGCCCGTTTCTAAGAGCTCACTGAGGAAACTGTGACACAATTGCATCAGAAACTGGTCCTTCAATGGTTTTGCCAAAAGCATGTGACAGCAATTGATGGCTATTTGAGCCTAAATCAGCTATCACTTTCTTGTCAACAAGTGTGATGAAGTGGTTGTACTATATTAAAGACATTAATATTTTATTCAGTATAATACAATATAATATATTAACTAAATTCAATATTTCAACTTTCAAAAAACTAATTACCTCATCACTTCTCCAACCTGGACGACGAAGACGAAGCCCACTATAAGAAACATGAGGCGAAGTGCCATCGTCTGACTCACCAACAGACATAGCCTCTTCTATAATGAGACCAGAGCAATCTCTTTTCATCTCGTCATCAATAGCAGTCTTGTTAGACTGGTACGCTGTTTTGCGACGTTTCAAGTGCTGTTGAAAATATTAAATTAGTTTTCTTTTTTTGCTTTAAATTAATGACTTAGATAAGAATTATTCAAATAATAAATAAATAAAGTATAACTTACCTCCTTTTCGCGGCTACTCCTTCTGTTGCGAGCATTGTCTGACTTCTTTTTAGCCTGAGACTTATTAGCTGCACGCTTTCTGCTAGTGAAGTTCGTGTAGACAAAGTCACGAACATCACTTTTTCTCAGTCCTGCTCCTACAAAATTTCTTTCCAAGTAGGCAACGAGGTTTTCTGTCAGCTCAGTGTTTGGCGACTGGTTGAAGTTGACAGCCGTGTTCCACCTTGGCTTGCCATTGTTGGCTTGAATTTCAGCCAAATGTTTTGACTTGAACTTAGGGTCCCACAAATGCTCCCGAAGAAGTCTCTATTGAATCTTGGTAAGTTATTAAAGATATAACTTACTATATGTATGATACATACATAGGCTTTTGTTTTGTTGACTGATTTTACATCAGAAGCCATGGTGGGAGAACCAGCTACATTCATTTCCATGCTCACAGGAGCAACAGCATGCACTAAAGCCATCGGCTGACTCTGCAAAACAGCAGACACAGGAGTGTTCAAAGTTTTTGCTTTGATATCAGCAACGTCTTTCATGACAGTGGTCATGTCACGACGCAAGATGGCAAGAGAGTTTGTCATCTCTCTCTCAGCAGGAGTGCGTCGAGTGGGATAGCTTTCATTTTGGTTAGACATATTCTATTAATTTAAAAAATATAAGTTCAAATATGTATTAACTGTTAATGCTTTTATATTCTTTGAATAAATTTCTATTATACACTACAATTATATTTATTATCAAACATACCAAAATAAAAGACAGAAAAAGATGGGAAGATAGAGAGAGAAAGTGTGAGTATAAGTAAGAATAATTGTAAGAGTGCGTGAGCAAGGGTGAGTAAGATTGTAGCAAAAACGTATATTTATATTTCCAAAAAAAGGATGTCTAGTCTTGATTGATCTTGGTTAAAAGAATATATCTAAAGTAACTTCTTGTACACACACTGTGTAAATTGATACAAAGATTGCTTTTAGATACTACACCATTATATCTATTATGCTTTTTGGATATTTTTCTTGAGTTTCATTTTTTTTAATTACCTATTTTGTTTTTTTTGTATTTTATTTACTTATTTTTTTTATTTTTCCATATTTTTCCATATTTTTCCTTATCAACCATTTTCTTTTCTTTTCTTTCTCTTTCTGATTTTTGTTATAACTGTGAATTTTACTGGTAAGATACATTCTTCTTAAAAATACTTCTGTACAGACAACAACAAGATTAACACATTCTGTTGTCATAGATACATATATACTCTCTTAGTGTTTTACTATATTTGCAAACTTTTTTGGTAACATATCTTCTTTTTTTTTAAAGCAATTCTTTTCTTCAAATGTAACTAAATAATAATTATTATTTCAGTTGTCATAGATACTAGCGTGTTTTTTCCATCTGATGTATTCTCTTTACAATGGCTATCCGGATTAGTCCAGGTTAGTAACTATACTTCATGTCATCATCATATAAAATTATTCTGACTTTTCTCCTTCTTTTTTATAGACAATATTGCCAAAAATATTCCCTACAATTAAACAAGACCATCAACACGGTAATATTTTATTTTTTATTTACTTTTAATATTTATCTGACAGAATATAATTTTTATTACAGATGAATGTTCATCTGCCAAACATGCAATGCATCAAGAACCTCTATCTCTTGGCACCATCATTGACATGGTAAGACTTCTTCTTTTATTCTCTTAATATGTATGATAGTATTATTTATACTGTATATTAATATATGTTTTTTACTAAAGGTTATATCAACTCTTGACAAGTACTATCTAGGTCTACAAATAAATTGACTTTCTTTGGATACGTTCATTACATATTCTGTCACCCAATTCACTCCAACTAACTTCTCTATATTATTTTCATTGTTAAAGAAATTATACTTGGCGCCATGCCTCGAACTCTCAAAGTTTTATTTTTATCTTCTTCAGTCATTATATTGTATGTATCCTCAAATTAATATATCACTCACAACATGTAAATATTTAAGTACACATCTAACTTCTCTTCTATTATGTTAAATAGTATCTGTGCCAAAGATAACTACTGAATATGAGGGTTTACAAACATTATATATAAAGCACTGCTTGATTTGAGTCATATGAAGGATACCAGTGAAGACGGCCCGAGGCATATAATATTATTCCAATACTATCAACCTAGAATCATTCTATTTTTTCTAATAAATACAAAAATAAACTATAATTCAAACCAATAATAATTGAATATCAAGTAATTGGTGGAGCAGATAATCTATGACCTCATAATAAAGAGTGTTAATGATTGGCTTATAAGCAATAAAATGTCCATGGTTCTAACTATTCACCCAGGGATAGTTCAACAATACACATGCGACGTAGTCCCTGATTATTAACCTTTAACATGGAAACAGATTGTATTACAGCAAAAAAACAAAGTTTGAAATAAAGTTTTCTTGGTACTCTATTATATACAAAGATATAAAATTACTATTGACCCCAACTTCACTAGTGCTATCGAACTTTACACTTGTAGATAGCAGGTCTGTGCACATGTAACCAGATCAGCTTTGGTACCAGTGGAAATAGGCAAAACCCCACTGTAAAATGCGGAATATTCACAATAGTATGCCTGAATTTCCCCATGTGTATTTATTGTTATTTTTCCAGTGCTTACCTCGACAAGACTATCTCAAAAGACCCACATGTCATAGCCAACCAGACAGCAGACCAACTGGAAAATGTTGGTAGAGCCAGGGAAGCTGCTGAGTTGTGCATGAGCGTCATGAGCTCAAAGGACAAAGAAAAATGGGACGCAGTGATCAAGAAAGTATTGTTTGAGATTGGTAATCACGTCAAGCTCACGCATGAAGGTCGTTTTGGTTTGGAGCCACAGTTCAAGGGTCCATTTATTGTGATGAACAAGAACAACAAATATGGTACGTATCAGCTCAAAACCATGGAAGGAAAACCTCTTGCATCATGGGTTCACGTCGACTGGTTATACAAGACAAATGGTGATGCCCCTAATGACACTTGGTACAATCCAACCGCCTATTGCTCAGCCTGGCTTGCTGCCATGACACTCCTTGACACCAAAATTCCAAATGACGCGGTTGACCCTGTGGCTTCACCTGATGACATTGGTGCTCATGGACAATCACAAAGCCAGGAGGGGATAATGTCAGAGTTGACATTGGTAACCAAAATCGGGAGTTACAAGCAACCAGCAATGGTTGACTTTTTAGGATAAAAGTCCTTGACTTTGCTAATTGGTCTTTCACATATGTTTTAGATATTTAAGATGGTGAATATACTTGTAAAAGATATTACTGGACAACAAGCATCTAAGACATATTATCATAGCTATTCTTTTAGCCAGAAATCAATTATCATTTTGTATAAATAGTCAGGAAATACATTTAATAAAAAGACATCTTTATTCTTATCTAAAAACTATTCTTAAAAACTTAACGATCCCCAGTGATATTGATTCTGTGACTTAGTTACAAGTGCCAGAAAAGAAATACCAGATCGAGACCTGACAGAGAATTCTGTGTAATCATCATTCTGATTGGCTGACAAGAATTCGGGTACGACACAATAGTGTCCGACAACAAAAACAAAACTTTTTAAAAATTGTAGCTGAAGGAGGTTTCGATCCTCCGACCTTTGGGTTATGGGCCCAACGCGCTTCCTCTGCGCTATTCAGCTGTAATTATAGTTTTCATCTGGTGCGCTATAAAATGTATTAACCGCAGTATTAGTTCTTTTTCAATCGATTTTAACTTTTTTAATCAGTCACAAAGTCTCAAACCCCCAATTATAATTGTTTTTTTAATTTTTAATTTTAATTTTATTTATATTAATTTTATTTCTTATTCTAAAATTTGACTTCTCATTATTTTTATTTTTATTCTTCTTCCAATTTTCTGAAAATAAATTTCTCTTCCCTTTATTCTTTACCAAAATTAGTTTCTCCCTCTTTTATTTTTCTTACTTTTCTTACACACTAAATGTGACGTTTTCCTCTCAACACTACTTTACTAAAATTGTTAACTGTAGTTTTTTTATTTCTTTAAAACATACTTCTTCCAATGTTTTCTATTCTTTGTAGTTATGTATTATAACTTCATTTATTTTTCTTTCATGATAAATCTTGATTATAATTATTTTATCTATCTTTTTTATTTCAATTATCTCTGAGATATCAATGTAATCTATTCTTACCATAAATTTTATTCAATAAGTAGTATAAATAACCCTTCAAAAATCAATCAATAAACAATTGTTGAATTTTTCTAATACAAAAGTTTTTTCTAAAGATGTTGTTTACTTTTTCTGATCTCTTTTATAAATTTTTCTTCTGTTTACTATTTTTTTTGTCAAGTCTTTGTGGATGATTGACTATTTTTTATTATTTATTTTCTATTATTTTTCTTCCTCTTGAATTTTATGATTTTTGTTTTGTTGAATTTTCCCTTTATTTTTTATTTTAAAATTATCTTAAAAATTATCTTAGTTAATTTTCAATCTTCTATTCTCTAAACATTTCCCTTAACTTAGTTTATTTTACATTAGCATTATTCATTTCCTTTTGCTAGTTCCAGATATTCTTTCCCTTATAAAATTCCTTCTATTTTTCTCTTCTAGAAGTAGTTTCTCTTATTTATTTTACATTTTTATACAATTGTTTCCCAATTTAAATAACTTTACTTTATTACAGAATTCAATTCTTATTACTACCCGTACCTTGCTTTTCTTGTACACACCATACATACAATAGAGTATCACACATGTCAGTGTATCACATGTGTTATGGGCATGTCCAGCTTTTGGCCATGTCGTAGTGTCCAGTACCGGAAGGTCAGTCTGCTCAGTGAGTTTGTCTGGTGCTGTGTCATGATGTGCCGTCTCAGTTATAAGAGGCTGACATCAACGGTTTGTTTATGTGGTGCTGTGCCCTTGGTATTAAGAGGAGAATTTTTCTGTGCACAGGAAAAATCTCATTTCCATTCCCTGTTCTTTTTATATACAATACTTTTTCCTTTTCCCTTGTTAACATATTTGTCTACATTGTACTCATTTAAAATCATGGTTCCCCATGCTAGTAACCTTTCTTTTCTACAATGCACACAATTCATTTTCTAACATCTCTGCGCAACATCAGTACTTTTATTATTATATTTTTATTGTATCTTTATCCATATATTTTATTCTTGCCATATCAATTACTTATCATTTTATTTTTACTATCTTTATTTTTCTTAACTTCTATTAGCAATTCTAAATCTTATCGACTATAAAAAAGAAGCAATTTTATTCACTAAAATATTATCTTTTGATCCAATTCAGTATTTTTTTCTTGTTTTTTTTTCTTTGTAATTTATATCATCTTGCAACATAACATATTGATTTCTTGGTTTTAGGAAGATTGTTTGTTAGTTTTGGTCTCCTTGTTAGTTATTACTTTTTTCTGTTTTTGTCATTCTCTTTCTATATACCTTTCCCTCTCTCTTATTTTTAACAATGATTCTATTAGTTGTTCTTTCTTTTCTTATCTGTTAACTATTGCTGCTTGCTGTCTTTTAGTGTATCTGTCTTCTACTTTATTCTATTATCATTGTATTTTATTTGCCAAGTGATCCATTACAATCCACAACAAACTTAATACATTACAAATCAATTTTTAAATTGTGTTTTATTATTTTTATTAGCTGTAATAATATTATCTTTTTCAATTGTTTTCAACTTTTTTAATTAGTAATAAAGTCTTGAACATCTAATTTTAATTTACACTACAGAAAAAATGGCAGTTTTCTGCTTTTGTACCTTTGTTTTGGTCTATAATAATTAAAACATTACTAAAAATCTAATTTGAAGCTAAAAAAACTATGTTTTTTGAAAAGATTGACAAAAAGTAAATTTATCACCTAAAATTAAACCGCCTAATAAACAAACACCGGAAAAAAGTAAGAAAATACTGACATATATATATGGGTAAACAGTACTGAAATAACATGATATACTATAGTTGATATTTTTTCCACTAGGTTTTAAGATCATCTAGCACTGTATGTGCAAGAGTTATAAACGCTATAGTATCATAACTCATTTTTTTTGGAAATAAAAAATGGGATCCTCCAATGAAATGTCTTTATTTTTACTCCGAAATTTCTAAATATGGTAGTAGCAAGTTGATTAAACTGAAAGTCGAGTTGAGAATACTATTGATTCTGCTGGAACTTTCTAGTATTATCAACTTGTGAGTTGAAATTACTGGTTTGCCCACAGTTTGATTAACTTTTAAAATTAAATTTTTCTTTCTTTTTCAAAAACTTACACTGCAAAAACCATTGGGAATTATTATAATAATAGGTTTTGATTATCGGGATATTTTGTCACATAAAAATGAATTACTCGTAAATATTAAGGAAATCATAGTTGACAAGTTATTGAATAAAGTGTCAAAAATAATTGAATACTATCTTATTCCAAAAATAAAAACCGGGAGTTTAGGTATAAGGTCTGTGTATCAACTGTTCTCGGGGATCAATTATATAGACTATTCCAAATGCAGAACAATGTATTATCTACCGCTGATTATACCTGTAATTTGATGTAGGCCTTGTTTTTGTAATAACAGGCGTAATAACAGGGCACTTCTTTAATGTTTATTGGCTAAATGAATCGAAGAAAAAATTCTCATAGGTGCAAATGCTAAGCACGAGTTACTCAATTGGATATTGTTTTGTTTTGAAAAATGGTTTTTTATTTGTTTTTATTTTGGATAAAAAAAGCCTTTTTTTTTGGCAATAATAAGAATTCTATATAGTATTACTATTAAATACACTAATCTGTTATATTGTACTTCTTATAAATTTTGTTTCAGAATTTTTTGAATTAATAAACTTGGATAGTGAGTATATATGCTTACTGAAGCTATTTGATTAAAGGGAGTAGAAAGATACTTACATACTGTTAGAATAATTTGTTAATAATGGAATAAAACACAGATTTATATTATCAAAAGCTACGAGCCAATGCGTCATTCAAGTATATATTACAAAGAAAGGAATATAAAACATATACATACATATTTACTAAAGGAACATGTCTTGTCCTTGAGTACCGGTCATATAAGAATGTGAAGAACCATTTCAACTATAAAAAAGGAGAGTGAGAATGCTGATATAAAAAAACAAAACAAAATAAAAACAACACAATAATAAAATGAATAACACGTACCCTTATATTCTTTAAATGATTTGTTTTTACTGACCATATGTAAATCAAGGGTGAGCTATATTTAAAGTAGATGTTAGATATTGTTTTTAATACTGGGAAGAAGATGTTGATATAGATATATACGTACATGCCACCAATATGTTTTTGTGTTTTTTTTTGTCTGCACCGGTTATATCAGAGAAATATATGTAATGGCTATTTAAAGTAATTTATAGTTAGTAAAATAATGATATATTTAATAGTAAAGTACCTCTTGTATAATGAAAGACACCTGCATCATATGTATATATTAAGGGTGCCTAAAGTGAAACATAGTAGGATTAAAAGAGTGTTATTTTTATTAATATTATTAAAGAGTAGAGAAAAACAGAAAAAGGTGGGAAAATAAAAAACAGTGTTTGAAAAAGCCGTAGACCCTGAAAAAGTTATTAGACTGTTTCTCTTACTTTGAAAAAAAAATTGTCTACTAATTATAGCTTTATATGTTTCATAAAACAATTGTTACTTACTATATACCTAAAGAAGTTGTTTTCTAGCTCAATTTTTTTCAAAATAATATATTTCGATCTCCTCGATCATTTAAATAAAGAAGTATTTACACACTCATACACTTGCTCAACTTGCTCACTTAATCATTAACATAATTGTTTAATCACTCAATTACTCTACAATTCTTTACGTGTAAAGTACTCTCTTAAAAATTTATTAAAATAGAAATATCAAGCAATATATACCAGAAACTTATTATTTTATTATATAAAAATACAGATAATGGCTCCAAGAACTAACATCAACCAGAACGCACGTACCAATGGATCAACATCTAGGCCATTGATCAACGCAGTCAACACTGGGCGTATAGAATCGTCAAATCCAATGATTGCTCCTAGACCAGAAAATATGTCAATTCCAGTGTCAGAGTTTAATGATGTAGTCAGTCTTCTCGCTACACTCAATAACAAAATGACAGCCGTTAGTTCCGATGTTAGTGAATTGAAAGGTAATTAAACACAAACTATATTGTTTTCCAATAGACTGACTATTTGAACAGTACAATGCCAGGTGGGTGCTCAATCGACTGGCATGCAAGCCGTTCTGGATTCTGATATGGATCCTCAGGACATCATAAGCAGCGCAAGACACCCAAAGATCTCAGTAAGCTCAAATACTAAAATTATAAAAACAATCTCCCTTTAAATCTAACATCAATATACCTTTAATAGAGTATTATTCGGGGGCGGTTAAGAGATATTAATCTTAAGACAGATGATTTGGAGTTGATCAGAGAGAATGATGATAAACCAACTTGGGATGTCAATGTTGGTTTGTCTGACGAGTTTAACAAGAATCTTGCAAGTGATTTGATGCTTTACATTCGTCGTCAACCTGTAGCAGCTATGGTACCACCAAAAGAGCTATGTGGTATAATTGTAAACAGCTATTACAATCGCTTGGCTGCTAGTAAGCTTACTGAAGAAGACAGACAGACAAACACTACCTCAAACAGAAGAGGAAATAGAAAGACTGCTGTAAGCATTTCTATTTATAATAATTCTATTTTGACAAGTATACTTAAAATATTATATATATAGTAGCTTAATAAAAGGAGAAAAAGAACGTACACAAAGCATAAGGATGCTGTCACTGAAAAGTTTAATCGGGATTATAATGGCGTTTTTTACAGAGATGCAATGTCTGGTGATGAGACAGAAACCGATACTTCTGTTGTTGCATCTCGTCCTGATTGGCGTAGTGATGAGGTAATGTTTTATATAAAATGGTTTTTCTGTTGTTTGATTCCTGATGTATATATACATTTATAGTTGAATACTGTGTTTGACTTTCTTGATGAGCTCGCCAGAGATGACTTGGGAAAAAGAGCAACGCAGTTGAAGTCGCGGAGTCATGTGTTAGTACACGAGACAATTCCTCGTGGCTTGGTCACAAAAATGCCTACGTGGTCAAAACGCGTATAATAAAATTTCTGTCTTTTTAGTTGCACTCTTTATCACATCTCTTTTTATGTCTATGAACTATGTTTTATATTATTATTATTAGTTTAAAAAAAAGATAGAGTATTTTATTAAGCGTACAGCTTTCTTGGCAGAGGAATAACAACGACTTTTGCCGCACCACTACCAGACATATGACTTCCAATTGCAATTGGCGACAAGATACGGTGGACAGGCAGAATGTTGTCGTAGTCATACTTCAGAAATTCTGGCTCATACAACTCGATGCCCTGCTTGATTCTAGGTTGATGGCGAGGAATTTTGTACCACTCAACGAAGGCAAATACGTGTTGGGGGTTGTGACAAGGGGAAAGGTTGGTGTGCGTGAGGTTTGGTGTAAAATCGTGCAAGAACAAGTACTTAATACGACCAGCATATCTTTCCTCAGAGTCTCCACTTTTTTCAATAAATTTCGCTTGTATATGCGATCCTCTAATGACCAAGCCTTCTCCACCTGTGTAAACTTGTCCAAGAAGATTGATGGACAAAATCTTCTGGATTCGGTCATTCACAAACCAACAATTCCTGATTGTTGTCTTGGCACTGCAAAGAGAATCATTGTCATACTCAATTTTATAGAAATCGAGCAGACAATCATACTCAGATTTTCTCATTGTTGTTGGTGGCTTCAAACACAATGGTAGAGCGGAAAGAGGTAGAGGTTCGTTGCCAAATGTTTGCTTTGAAGGCTTTTCAGCGGATTGTAGGAACGTTGGCAAGTGAAAGAATGACGGTATCAAAGGATGTGGCGAAAGTGCAGGATTATAGATTTTACGACCAGACAGCTTGAGAAAGAGAGAGAGGAGTAAAGGGCTGGTAACATTTCTGAGATGCGCTTGACAAAAGTCACCATTGTAAGAACTCTCAAGAAACCTTTTCATGTAGGTATTCTCGAACCCACTCTTCTGGTTTGTCTCAAACCCTTTCAATACACCATTATAGCGCTCAAAGCTAAATAGCCAAAATCCGTAAATTGGCCCAAAGTCCTCAATCGTTTCTTTTAGATGGAGATGGAGATGCATGTTTTGCGTGAATACATCTGGTTTATAAAAGTCTTCACAACCAACACAGAACTTCTCCAAACTTTCGTGAGCTTTTTTGATCCCATTTTTGGTGATACTTGGCTTCGTCAATTCTCTGCATGCATTGACAAAATGGATCCAATTGCCAAGCAGATCATCTCGCAGGCGTGTCTTAAGCAGAACAGGAAAGTATATCAGGCACCATGATTTTCACTCATCTGCCTTCATAAATGGAAATGTCTTTCCAATCTTTATCTTCAGAGTCGTATACCCTACAGGGAGTACCATTCTATTAGCCTCTTCCTGCATCTCTACAAAATCTTTGTCATCAAGCAAATTGTTTGCAATCCAAATATCCATCATTCGTTTTGCAGTCCCGAGAAAAAGGTTGTGCATGGGATCGATAATGGTTGCACGCACTGGCTCAAAGTACACAAGTCGATGAAGCTCAGACCAACGAACACCATTCTCAATCTCCAATCGCTTTCTCTCTGTCAATGTCTTTGCATTCTTCCACAGGTTTGCATGTCTGCGATTTTCTTCTTTTGTGCGGCCTACCCATTCCAAAAACTTAAGCCCAAAATAGTTTACAGCAGTGGTCCCATCAACATGAGCAAACTGACGATTGCATTTGTAGCATGCACATGTGCTGTTGTGAGATGTAAACCCACACGTCTTTCTTGCAGCAGGGATGTCGCATGCAACCATCAACAGAGCAGCACGCACCAGAGCACCTGAGCAGTTATATGTATCAATTGTGATACCTTTATACAATAGCATAAGTTCATCAACAAGAGGACGCAAATAGTTATTGATCTCGTTGGTGCTTGCTTCTTTAGGTCCAGGCATCAATCCAACAAGAATGACATTTTCTGCCTTGTTCCGCTCTTCTCTCGGCAGATTGTTAATTGTCAGGTATATCGCACCACAAGAATATGTTACTCCATCAAATGGTTGAAACCAATCAATGTTCAGTGTCAATAGTAATGATCGTTCCTTCGAAACAAACTGGATACCATCCTCATCCACTAATTCGTTCCACATCTTTCCATCATATACATCGAATAAAGTACCGTCGACTTTTGGTTCACAATTCCATCTGTTGATCATACTCTCAAAAGAAGGACGTGTAAACATTTTTTTCAAGGTAGTTGTCAACGAGTTATAAACAAATGTGCACTTTGGAATCATGGCGTTCTTCATACTAGACTTGTAGAGATCATTCTTACAATGCGTCTTACTACCAACTCTTTTGAAATTGCAGGATGTATGTGTGTTGTTGCTATAATCGTACAATGTGTGACAATTACTGCATGCTACATATTTTGATACGCCATTTGTCAAGTCATTGTATCCTGTCATTTTCCTCAAACCCGGAATGCTTGTGGGAAGTCGGAAATCCTCTCCATAATGTTCGAGGATTGTATTTATGAATGTAATCAAAATTACTGCGCCTTCATCTACAATGAAGCTAGAAATAAATATCACAGTGAAAACCGCAATTACTTGATGCCAAATATTCTCTGGAAGGTTTTCTGTAGACTCTGTAAGTTATCATAAAATAATATTAATTTTTTGTTTCTTTAAGTCAAACCTTTTTTCTTCAATCATAGTTTATTTTTAATATTTACCCTGTTCTTGCTCTCTGTTCTGTTCTTCTTGCTCAAATTCATCCAACGACTCATATTCAGACTCATACTCTGAGGTATACTCCTCTGTTTCAAAAAGAGATTCTTCCACCAAAAGAGGTAAGTGGGTATTGACATACTGCTCTGGTGAGGGTGCACCATCGGAGTAATTATCATCTATTGGTACCGAGTTTAAATAGAGTGCGCATTGGGTATAAAAAATAAAATACTATTACATTCAATATGTTCTTCAATTTGATCTACGTCCATATCAGCTTCACCAGTGTTTACTTCGGCTGTCAAAACTATTTGTTCTAATGGATTAGAATACATCATATAAATAAATGAAAAATTGATAACTTAATTTACCATTAATGGTTTTATCCATATTCCTGTCATTATCATTCTGGGCATGACACTTGGCAGTTCTTTTATCTGTCATGCACTACGGCGGAGAAAATGGTAACATGTTACCACTTTGGTAACATAACTGCCATTTTTTACTTAATAAAAAATTACAGTTATGACTCTGTATAAGGCCAAAACAGGCACTGTTACCATTTTTTACATAGTAAAAAATGGCAGTTATTTATTATGTAAAAAGCCAAAACAAGCACTGTTACCATTTTTTTCATAATAAAAAATGGCAGTTATTTATTATGTAAAAAGCCAAAACAGGCACTGTTACCATTTTTCAAAAAAAAAATCAAGCGTCCTTCCTTTCCTCTATTACATTCTTTCTTTTGTTCTATTGCTTTCAATTCTAGCACAACCTCTTGTTTTTCCTTTGCAGCTTTAACAGAATGGTCTGTTTTTTATTATACAATATTGAATCGGGTTTAATTGAATTGAATCTTTATTTCAATGCATGTTTTATTAAATGAAAATGATAATAATAGTAATAATGAAAAAACAATTCCATTGGCCACTCGCAATAAAAAATGGTTCTGTTTAGCTACTGCAAAACGTATGCAGTAAAACACTACTATTCAAATTGTATTTCATATACTTTGGGTATTCTAATATATCTTAGATAGCACTTATTATTTTTTACCAATTTCTACAAATATACTAATATTAGAGAAAAAACTTAAAATAAATAAATAGATATAATATTATTATAATGCTTACCTTTATATAATATGCTTACTTGTTCAGTAAAATAAGCATTTACTCTAAGAATATATATATATATTAAAGAATGTATTAATATTTAAGATCTATATATAAGAAAAGCAATAAAACATAAGCACTATAGAAAGTCGTTATCATAGAAGAAGAAAAACTTGAGCAAAGATTCAAGTCATGTAACATGAAGCTAATTCGAATCTGATTCATACAACTGGAATGAGCATCTTGTTAGAAAGCTTAACGTGTTTATTCTACTCAATATACTTACATATAATAGAACGACTCCCAAGTATAATATATCAGTACAAAAATATTACTATTAATTTTTTTCCCAAAAAAAAGGCTATATACTATTTCCTTTTATATTTGAATGTAGCGGAATTGTAGATGCTGTACATTAGCTTCAAATTCTTGTAATCACAACATTAGCAATCATATGAAAGAGATCAATAAATTTTTTATATGAAAGAAAAAAGGAATAAAAAACATAAAAAGAAAAATGACGAGATAAGAAAAAAAATGCACTAAAGACAGACTAAAAAAATCAAACTTGGCCAATCACAGCAGCCAAACTACGATCTTTGGCTTCTCTTGTGAGCAGGCTCGACACTTGCTGTGGGTGGAGGAGACCTACATAAAAGAGTAAGAAGTTTATATTAGTTTTGTATTAACAGCGCATGAGAAAAAGCAACAATGGTAACTTACAGCACATCTGCCATTATGGGCGACTCAACATCACCAGTTTCTGACATATCAGGAGAAGAAAGCGAAGAATCACTTATGTCTCGCTGTGTCTATAGCATAATAAAAGGAAACGATGTTAATTAAAGTTTACAATATATAGATTTGTTAATTGATAAACTTACTTTGTTCTTCTCTGCCATTCTTCTCTTGTGCGTCTGGTTGTCGCTCTTGAAGCTTTCCCGAAGAAGGCTTCTTGCACACCACATTCTTTTACATTGGTGGATGTGCAATCCACCATTCTTTGCCAACCTCTCCAAATGCATCATGTAGTATTCCCTGTTTTTCTCTGGGATATTCTTCCATTCTTTTGAGGCCGCAGGATAGTCTTTGTCAATGATATCATGCTTTACCATACAGCCTAATGTTTTGAGATGCAGTCTTTTTACTGTCAAATCATGGTCTGAAAGAGGGACTAATGGGGGCAAAGGCTGCCCTTGTGGAACTTCTTTGCAGCGCGCCTTCCAGTCCTGCTCGTGAAGAATCTGAAGCAACAGATTGTATTTTTGCGCTTCGTTTTTTCCTTTGAACTCGCCACCAGTATTGATTACTCGCTTACCAAGCTGATCAGGGTACTCTGTGAGCTGGGCTCTTTTCACAGACTCGGCAATGCGCTCAAGAGCTACAAAAAATGTATGACAATATTAATAAAGTAAATAAACATCTAAGCACAGAATATATATGACTTACAACTCTGCTCAATAATGCTTTGTTGCATTGTAGTTAGATCTTCCGCACTGACTGCTGGTGCAAATTGATTGCTGAATTGCCTTTGAAGCTCGCGCAATGCTTGCTTGATTTCAGCAAGATCAACCTCAATCTTTTGAATTGAGTTGAGGAGAGTTGTGTTAATATCGGACATGTTTAAGTTTTTTTTTAGCTATAAGCAGTGAGTTGAAAAGAAAAGGTGATAGTTTAGACAAGTAGAATAAGAGCGATTTGAGTTTGAGAAAGGCAACGATTTATTACAAGCAATTGATAGCTATTTATATGAAAAAGATACAGACAGATGTACAAACAAAACATATAAAAGAAGGGATGCTTATGCACTTGTATGCACCTGTCTGCACCTGTCTGCAGTAGCTCATGTGAACATGATACAGTCTTTTCGTGTTGACACAACAAAACTGTAAGAAATATAAAGATAAAATGAATTAGACTTTAAATCAATATTATATGTATAAATATTCATACTTTGCACCGTCTACATATTAAACGTTTTAAAGTATATGATATAATAATATAACTCTATACATATTGCAGATATAGCATGAAATTTGGTTAAAGTTCTCGATGACAAAACCCTGTACCAGTTAAAATTATAACTTTAAATATACTCTACAGTAGCTATATAACATCTGAACATCATATAGTTAATTAGCCCCTTTTTATCAATATTAAAGTAAATGTTATGATACTCAAGTTCATATCATACTTATTATCATTATCGACTAAAACGCGTTTTGATTGATGCTATCATCAAAGGTAAAAATAATTTTAACTGTCATTACTATTATTTACCAAGGGGCATTTTTGACTGAAACCGTACATTTTTGAAAAAGGTGTGCTTTAACTCACATCGGCACTTTCAATTAACACCCCTTTCGATCAGTAGTGCTTATCTTGATGATGTCAGTAAAAGAGTATCAGACTATAGCCCTCATTATCTATATCTATTTCTTTAAGTTTTATACATAAACAAGAAAATAATGCTATTAGCTAAATATATATTCACTATCTCAAAAATACTATTAGTACAACACAGATAATATAAATATGTCTTTTCTACCAATGTGTTTAGACAGTACTACTTTTTTTTAACTGTTAATTATTAGAAGGCTGTTTTTCTTTGCCTTTGATATTAGAGAGTAATTGATAATTTATTTAAAAAAAAACATAAATTATTTGGTCATTAATTATCCTAAATATACATATACCTCTTTATAAAGCCCAAAGAATATCTAATCGCTCACAAGTAAAGAGTACATGTCTGTTTCACCAGTGCTCTTTTAATGGTACCCCCTTGTCAACCAAGAAGTATTTTAACTTATATAATAATTATTAATGAAGAAGAATCTTTCCAACCACAGGAATTATTTACTGACAGGTGTTTCACCTAGCATTGACATTACTGTAATCATTGCTATATCATCACTATGAGAGAGAAAAAAAAAAGAGCTGCAAGCATTTTGGTTAAAAAATAAAGAGTATATAAAGATGTCTTTTACATTTAATGAATAGCACCAAAATCCTCTTCGCAGCTTTATTTTATATATTACATACGTACCAACCCAACCAATATGTCTTCTTCCAACGCCAGCTAGCAGAGAGATAGAATATCTACACAGCAATACCAATGTGATCAATGTGTCTTGTTTTTTGATAACTACCAGAAGCTGCAAAACCACAAGAGAATTCACAGAGGAGATTCAGCAACAATGACTGAAATTGACCAGTCTATTCTGAATGATGTTGACATGTACCATGACGAAAATGATACTAGTAATGAAGATGAATCTGTTAGCAATTCAGGTAATGAAAAGAGCTGTAATTGTATTATTTATTTTCCAATTACTAAATAATGTATTACAGAATATACTATGGAGTCTATGGAGCTTGATAATACTATTTCATATAAGTGCGCATGTAATTTTGAGGACAGTGAGGGTGAAGCTCACATTTACGACAGCAGCCGAATCAGTACAAATACTTTTACCAAGGCCGAGTTGATGAGTATTCATCTGTCTCAATTGATGCTACAGCATAGAATTGCTAGAGCAGCATATAGAGACATTGTTCAATTTATAAACACTGTCATCCGAGACCATGACGATATAATGATGGGTAAAATATTATATTTTCTGTTACCTTGTACTTTAATTCCAGATCACTAACATGTAGTGATATCATTTTTTTTAGAACCTGGGGCTAAGATCAGTCATGGCGAAACTGTTGATGCTTTGCTCAAGTCAAAGTCAAGTGTCAAGGGCCATGAGTATGATGTCTGCTCTAGTGGTTGTCGATTGTATGGCATTAATGACGACCAGGAATCTTGTGTTGACTGCGGCAAACCGCGATACAAGACTGATCCCGATCAAAGTCAGACACCAGCCGCCAGTATGAAACTTATGTCAGTTGGGGATATGCTTTCTCAAATGTTGGCAGATCCAGCCACAAGAGAACTCCTCTGTTACAGAGCAAACCGGGAATCTGTAGCTGGTCAGCTAACCGACATTTTTGATGGTGACAATTACAAGCAGTTGGTGCAGCAGGGCCTGTTCTCCAATCCCGATGATATTGCCATTGGGCTTTATACTGATGGGTTTGTCAATCAAAAGAAAGGCAAAAACTCATATACCATCATCCATTGCATAATATTCAACCTAGACCCATCCATCAGGTAATTAATTAATTTATTACTATTTATTATTATTATTACATTTTTTTTTTAAAAAAAATTACTAATAAAATACTTAGATATACCAACAAATACCTTTTGCAACTGGCAATCTTGTCTGGCCCCAAGAAGCCAACTCATTTGGACTCCTTTCTTATACCCATCATCAATGAATTGCGAGATCTTGAGGCACATAGCTTGGTTGTCAAGCACAATGGAGTGGAGCTTTGCAGATCCAAGGTCTATCTTCTGCTTGCTTCTGGCGATATTCCAGCTGTAGCTGATATGGTCCACATTGGTTCCCATACAAGTTTATTTGGTTGCCATTTTTGTGAGACCAAAGGCAAATGCCCTACTAACAGACGGCATGGCATGTACTTTGATGACATTTCCGCCCGGTTAAGACCTTTGGAAGACTTCAAAGTAGGCAACCCTGTAAGTATACAAATGTTCAATTAGCCATCTTTTTTTCATACTAAATAACTGCTTGTAATAGTCGAAGAACATATACCAGCCGAGCATATATACCCAACTCTCAACCTTCTCTGGATCATCATTTTTTGCATTAGATGAACTTCATTTAATTGCAAGAGGGATTGGAAAGTTTGTGTATGACCTGATTACTGTCACCCTCACAAAGGAAACCAAATTTTATTATACCCATCCAGACAATACCCTCAATACCACCGAATACCCTTTTCATATACCAAGAGCAGACCTTGTAACAATTGGAAACTGTATTACCAGCTCACGAAAATATATACCCACCTCATTTCAAGGTAGTTTCGACAACGTATTTGCCAAGATCGATGGTACTCGCGCAGTAGACTGGCTTTACTTTCTCTTATACCTTGTCCCCACTTTGGTTGTGCCTTATTTACCAAATAGGGCTGTCAAAACAGCTCTATTATCTCTCGTGAAAGGTTGTGCGCTTGCCTTGCAATGGACGTTGACATCAGAATTGCTTGATGAGATGGAGTTGTAAGTTATTATACATCTCATATATTATCATTACAAATAGCTGATTGTTACCATTTTTTAAATATTAATAATAGATACTTCAAGCACTGGCACTCGTTTTTATACCAACAAGTCCAGAATAATACCCTGTCTCGTAGTGTTTTCCGACCAGTGCAACATTACCTGGTCCATATACCCTATATCATCAAGCAGCAAGGCCCCCTGCGATGCTACTCCACTCGCTCAATGGAGAGAGTAATTGGCGTCTTCTCGAAATTGATAAAGTCCAAATCAAAGGGTGGCCGAAATGCCAGTTTTCTCGTCGAGCGATTTGCGATTCACAATTATACCAGCACAGCAATCAGCATCTGTGATGAAATCAACCTCATTTGGCCAAAGCCATATGGAAGAGAGAGCTACATGGACCTTCCTAATGATCCTAGTGGTGCGCAGTTGTGGGAGCCGTTTCATCAGTTTGTTAATTTGAATGATGATTCGGTGGAAGGTGTAGGCGGCCCTAGTGTGAAGGAAGCTTTATTGAAATACTACCAGAGAACAACAGGCTTGACTGGCCACGAGTTTGGTGACTCTGTTGTTGTTGTAGCTGCACGTCTGTGGATGGACTCAACTGTATATTCCTCATGCATGTACTGAAGAAAGAAAAACGAGACCAGCCGTGGCAACCATTACGTGATGTTTACTTGCCCCTATAGAAAGTAAGTATAATATTTTTCGATATACAATCAAAAGTTGCTTACATTCTATTTATTTATTTATTTTAGCAACCGTAATGTAATTGTTCACAGCTGGCTCGTTGGTACAGTACAGTTCTACTTTCAGCATGTAGATTTCTATGGCTTCCCACACTTTCTTGCTTTCGTGGAGGTCATGAAGGAACATGACGCGGCTGGTCATGACTCATCAGTACCTATCGTCAAACAATGGTCACAAAGCACCCATACACTAGGCCACCAAACGCAACCGACTTATGCAGTTATAAGTGTAAATAACATTTGTCATCAAGTTGGTCTGGTCCAATACCCACCGAATGGAAACCAGTTTTATGTAATCGCGCCCTATTATATCTTTAACAACAACATGCGCATTACTAAAGGCAATCTTTCCATTCTGTAATCCTTTTTATTTTTATCTTATTTTTCTATATGCTCTATATCCTTATATCTTTTATATTTTTTATATCATCCTTGTATCTTATATTCTTTTTTTAATTTTCTCTATTTCTTATGTTTTTTTTAATCTCTATATGCCCCGTCTTTCTTTTCTTCTTTATATACTCCGGTTTTTTTTCTATTCTCTATACACCTTATGCTTTTCTCTTCATTCCCTATATGCTCTATATGCCATTACGCGATTTAAATAAAATCAAATTGCCAATTCATCAAGATAAAAAGAATATCTAAAAAAAAAAGAACGTAGTTTAAAAAATAAAAAAATGGCAGTTATGTTACTATTTCGTTCACACATTCCAAAAATTATTAATCTTAATAATTGTTGACATCTTTGATATTCAATAAAACATATATTTCAATACTCAAAGTGGTCATTACAACTTACAAACATTTTTTACAGTATTGAAAATATTGTACAGCAACAAAAAAAGTGTTTTCATGTTACTTTTTTAAATTGCTACGAATGACATTACCATCTTACAACAAACGGCGGAGATTTTATTGGGTTTCGACCAAAAAAATGGCAGTTATGTGCCTACTTTCGGCCCAACTGCCATTCATCCCGCCGTAGTGATGGTGTATCCAAGAGGATTGCGATTGCATCTTGTGCATTTGCAACGAACTTCATCGGGATTGGCAATGGAAAACATTTTTTCACTTAATTTTTTTTAATAATAAAGGAAGTGTGTAACAGCCGTTGCTTATTATAATTGTCTTTATTATTTTGAAAAAATTCTCTCAGGGACTCTGATATATATTAGGCCAATGATATGTCTTTAAATATATTCTCGCTGCTAAACACAGGAAATGACCTGGGTTGTAATTTTTTGGCTACTATTCACACCCACTGAGATTTTTTTAAACTCAATGTCCAAGCTAGATTTAAAGTTGGCCTGACTAAAATTTCCTAAAGCGGAATATGAAGTGTCCGCTCGAATTTACCGTGAATGGAAAAAAGGATGGATACAAAAAATCTGAAAAATGGGGGGTCCAATAATTGCAATTATAGGGTTTCAAAAAATATTTAAAAAAAAAATGTTTCAAAAAAATGTTTTTATTTTGGTTTCAATAAAAAAATAGTACTAGGATTACGCGTTCTATATACTAGTAGCTAGTCTAGTGTAGCAGCCTCTCTTATGCAATAGATTGGGAGATAGACATGGTAAAAGTAAAGAAGAACGACTATTAAACAGAAACAGTATTAGTGTTATGACCTTTGAAGTAAATAATATGGTAAATTACCTTTTTATACTAGACAGACAGTGATATATGAGACTTACCTAAAGAGATGAGGGTAAAGTTATTAACAAAAGTAAAGGAAAAGACTGCTTGTTTAGTTATGTTAGGAGTAGATACCTTATAATACCACGACAGACAGCTTGGCATAGTTTGAAGTAACTTCCTAATACAATCTCATGTTGGAATCTCCATAGAATCTAATAAAAAATATATATTAGTATCAATATGAAGTAGGGCATAATAAATATATTACTTACTGAGGGTGTTCGGTATGATGGACGCTATCATCTTGTTAGATTACGCTTGAAACTTACCTTTCAGTCATGAGAAAAAAAAAGAAAAAGAAGGAAACAAGTAAACAAAAAAAAATAGCTCACATTATTTCACATGATTTTTTTAGCAGTCATTTTTTGCATGATTAAAGATATGGTACCTCGAATTAGTTTACGCTTTTCTACATCTTTCGTTCCAAAGATTTTTAAACATGGAAAATCACTTCACAACAAAGAGGAACACATTCCTCACACCGACGGCTACAGACAACTGAACATTTGTATGCACCGTCTGCGAAACCGAAAGAGTGTTAGGGTCCTTGCAAGGCCTCAGAAGACATTATACAAAAAAACATCCAAACGAAATGGGGGAGTATGAGAAACTTCTAAAAAGAAGGTAAGTTAATCCTAAAAGTAGGATGAAAAATACTATGTAATGTAAAGCTGAAATTGAGCATACCTTAACATTAGACCTGCTATGTTTGATGGCCCTTCTTCTTCTGCAAGCACTGCCACTGCCACTGCCACTGCCACTACCACTGCCACTGCCACTGCCACTACCACTGCCACTACCACTGCCACTACCACTGCCACTACCAACCTGAACAGTAATAATGAACCTGCCCCAATGGAATTTATTATTGAAAACCCTCAGGACACGTATGGCCATGAAATCTCTGACGAAGACGAATATAGTGATGATCACATTCTATCGTAAGTAAAAATTAGTAATGCAATATTGAAATAGATAATAACCTGTTTTTTTTTGCTGAACAGTGATTCATCAGATGACTATGATGAGACCACTGACGACGAAGACATGGACACCAGAGTAGAATATGATAGCCAGGATCATATCGCTAGAATGGCAGCAGAAATGAGAACCTTCCAATCTCTTTCTCATGCCATGAATGCCTACTCGAACGAAGACAGCAGCAGACAGACATCGTACCGGCCCGATGACTTTGCTGACATTTTTACTGGACCCACCCGTCCGTTTAAATCGAAAGTAGAGTTTATCTTACATGCTCTCTTCTACGGCGATGAAGATCTTGCCTCAGAAAGATCTATCAAGAAGATCATGTTTGCCATGAAGATGGTCTTGGACGTCCGTGAAGAATCTGGAGTAGCACTGGATTTTCCGACACCAAATGCTGTGATTAACTATCACAAGCAGAAAAAGAACCAGATCCCTGTTTTTCCTACTGCCAGTTTCGATGTTGTGAACCAAGACAATGAACGACATGTACTTTGGATGAACAAACCGTCCGATTACATCAAGTTTACCATGACATGTCCCGGAAAATCATCTCAAATCTCGGCCCTTCCTGACTTCACGGAAAACCAGCGGTTGAATCTCAACCAAGGCGAAAAGTGGAAGGAGAACCCATTGCTCCAGCACCCGATGATCACTTCAAACGGAATGGACTACTGGGTGGGTGATGTCGTCGAAGTCCAAGGCTCCCCGAACCGGTATCTCCTTGAGAAGTTCTTCACCAAGGACGGATCCATACTTGCCAATGCGTTCCAGGTTTATGGTGGCCACGATCCTTGGCTGAACCATCCTGATGATACTCACTTCCTGCGGTTTGGAAACTCTACGAACTTTGCTGTCTCTACCCTGAAGTATACCATTGAAGTTGATAGGATTATGTCTACTGTTCAAAAAGACAGCGATCTTTTCCTCGGACGTGGTTTCTCTGTTTCTTATTGCCCTGCCAAAATTGTCACCTATGCTCTTACTGGTGTTCAATCTGACTTGTGGCTCAACAAATCCCGTGTTGAAGAATTCAAGAGAAGACTTCCAGGCTCTGGTTTGATGAAAGTGGTTGTCTGCCCACTTAATCTCTATTCCGACGATACCTCCGGTAATTCAACAAAGCAGTACAACAAGTATGACAGTTACTTAATGTACTTTGCTGCGTTGCCACTTGAGACGAGAAACAAACGAGAAAATGCTCTTTTCATTTGTACCTCGAATCATACACTGAATGCCATTGAGATGTTGCCCCCTATCGTCGATGACCTCGTTAGGCTGGAGAAAGGTATTGAGATGTATTCTGAGGATCATGGTGAAGTAGTTCTTGTTGTTGCGCCCCTGTTGCTCTTTATGGGTGACAACCCTCGTCAATCTCAGCTTGCCATGCATAAGGGAACATCTGCCAAGAAGTTTTGCCGAAAATGCCTCATACCTTCGCCTCGTATTGAACAGGGTTCCATCCCTGATGCTCCGCCGTATTCTCCAGTTGACCACCGTGGGTCAGAAGAAAGAACAAGGGATTTCTTGTGCGCCTTTGCCAATGCCGATTCCCAGTCAGAGCTATATCTCAATGGGTGCGAATTGAGTTATATCAAGAATGGAAGTGAGGAATTTCTTAGACTCGAAGCCTTTGACCCTACCAAAGACATGCCTGTCGAAATTCTCCACATTATTCCTCTTGGCCTGACGAAATACTTGATGACTTTTCTCTGGAAACAGAAGATGCTGACTACAAGTGAAAAGGGGAGACTCCAGGAAGCTCTAAACTCTTACAAGTCTTGTAAGAGTTACAGCCGAACATTCAGGAACAAGCTTCGCCACACTGGTTCGTTCGTTGGACGCGATTTCAAGGAATTGATTCAAGTCCTGCCTGGAATTATGAGCAAGCTCTTTAGTGACAAACCATTGGCAAGTTTGTTCATTAAAGCCTTGCATGCATTAGGCCGCCTGTCGTCTTTGGTGTACATGCGTGGAGTCGACCGGTGCTTCGACTACTATATTGCCCAGATAAAACACGCTGTCACTGATGTAACGGATCTGCTTTTTCAACTGGATGTCCAGATTCTCCAAAAAGGATTTTCTAAGCAAGACTTCACGTTCAAGCCAAAGGTCCACCTTCTGCATCATATCACTGATGACATTGTTCGTTTCGGTTCCGTGCTGCAATACGAAACTGAAAACGGTGAACAGTTCAATAAGTTCATCCGCGAACATTTATTCAAGACCAACCGCCATTCCACCTCTCGAGACGTCGCTACAAGATTTGGCAAGCAATTCATCTGTCGGCATCTTTGTAATGGAGGATCGTATGTCGTAGAGAAACCAGCTGGTAATGGAACAAGATCTGTGAGAAGTTCAATTGGTGATTTTGTCAAGCTAGCCCCTGTCAATTTCCCAGGCTTTAATCTCCATTTCTTTGGTTCTCGTGTCAACAGTGACAATTCTAGGTTGTCGACTCCCACTTTGTGCGATACACTTGCAGGTGTTTTTCAATCAAATGGTCAATTATTCCTTGGTCAGGTAAAGATCGTTCAAGCAAGAGACTCTGCAGACAGAATGAGGAAGGCGTTCTTTATGCAAAAGTACCAAATTGTTCCGAACAGCAATGTAAATTGCATCTATACCCCAGCCGTGGTAACGGACAATTACAACAACATTGTGGTTCTGCCCCTTGGAGGCCTGGTTGAAGTCAACAAAGATGACATCAACATCGTTCAGGCTGTTGATATTCACTTGTCCGTCGGGTCTTCCAATAACCAAAAGTTCCTCAACGTTGCAAAATTCGGCATGTTCTGGTGGATGTTGATGAACATTGCAAAAATCTATTAAAAAAAATGACTTATCAAAAAAAAAAGTATTTTTCCCAATGGGGTTCGTCCAATAAAATCTCTTCTTTTCCAGCTCTCTTCGCTTCTCCCCCCATTTCAGATTTTTGTACCATCTAAAATTTTATCATGACACTTAAAACATTACACTAATCCACTTTTGGCTCATTTATATCAAATTCGTACACCCAAATCTGAGCCTTAACAGGTTCAACTTAAAATTGGAACTCTAAACCAATAGAAACAGCTGTACCATTAGAAATTACCATAAATGAAAGAAATGTCAGTAGGTGTGTTATCGATAATTCCAGGTAAGTAGAATTCAATTATTTTAAGGTGTTTTTGCAATGTTATTTATTATGTTGCCCTTGCCTACTAATATCACTGCTTTTAAGAGACGCTTTGTTAACAAGCATGATTTAGAAAAACTAGAGCATTTAATTGAGTAATAAGAAGCTGAGCTTTTTAGCAGAGTTCAAGTATAAACAATATAGACAATAAATTATATGCAAAAAATGCACACTAATATTAACAATATATCTTTATAGCATACTAGTATTGCTGCAATTTCTGAAGAGATGCCTAAAAAGCTCATAGGAGTCGACCATCAAAAAGGATTATGCTGGTTGAAAATTCAACAGCTGAATCGTCCAGTTCAGCCAATTTGTCTACTTCTGTTGGCTCAAATGTCTTTGTTGCTCTTCAAAGTAGCTCGTCAATCAATGTGTCTGAGTTTGAGCTTGCACTTAAGGCTTTGCCAATGAAAGTACATGCCAGCACTGCCGCAATTTACAGAATGCCCTTAGAACATTGGAAGGTATGTCTCAACTCAATAGAATAAGAATCTATATTGTATTGATTGTATTCATTTTTTAATATTGCTTAAATTGAAGGACTTTTGCAAAACAACTGACACAGATATCCTGTTGATCTTCAGTATCCATACACTGTTGGGCCCACTGAATTTGTTATTGCCTCCTTCAAAGAATTTGTTTTCAAGCAAACATATATAAAAAGTGTTTCAGTAGAGACTGATGTTAGAACACAAATTGGCTTAAGAACAGAAGATAACAAAGAAAGACAATTGACTTTGCTCCAAAGTAATACAAAATTGCATGAAATATATAAAAAAAATCCGTCAATTATACTTAATCATCAACCCATTTTTATATTTGCTGAGAATGCTCCTTCTAACAAGAATGGTAATAAGAAAGTTATCAAAGTTCCTTTAGGTATTGAATCTGTCAATCAATACAAGAAAGTCTTGATGTTCTTGCACAAATTTTAGTCTAAAGGTCGAGAAGTTGGATGGCCATCTTCCAAGAAGACTAAAGAAGCGATTGAATTGCTCAAGTATAAACACGACCTTGTTTACGACAAAGTACAAACAAACATAGATAGAGCAGCCCATTATGTGATTCGGGACTCTTATAAGTCTGGCAAACTTATAAGAGTCCTGAAGAGCCTTTGGACTTCTGACAGCAAATCAGGCTTGTGCGAGATGTTTTCTATCTCTTCCTGCCACCATATACTACTTAGGGATCAGGATTTGAGAAATTTAAACTTTGCGTATTGCTTTTGCACAATCATTCCAAAGAAACAGCACAAAGAAATGCAACAGGCTCTTGCTTTAGTTTTTAGTCTAGACAAGGGCAAGACTCTGAAGGAAGGAAAAGTCAAATTTGCATGTGCCATTTGCCATGAAAACGTATTCAGATGTCCTTTTGGTGCATTTGCCTTTTTTATGTTCAGTTTGCTTCAAGTAGCTTGGCCAGCTAAAAAAAGGGACTTTTTTAAAATAATTTCTAACTTTCTTGACAAAAATTATAGACCAGTGGTGACTTCTTGAACGAAGACAGATAACAGAACTGGAAGGTATTGCATAGACGTACTAGCCCTGAGAAGAGTTTAACTGGCGCTTCTCAATAGAAAACTGCAAAAAAGGCACTTGCAGATGAAGAGATATACACCACACAAGTAATACATGGTGGCCGTCATGCTGGGTCAATGGAAGCTGAGGGCTTAAGGATATCTTTTGATCTGATCAAGCAAGAAGGAGGATGGAAGGATCGACTTGGTCGTTTGGAGACCCATTACTTGGGTAAACTCCCATCTCCTTTTGCCAGAGGTATGGCTGGCTTTTGGGAAAAGCCTTTCTCACTAGCAAGAAATGGCGTGTCACTGCCAATGGAATTACAAAAGATGGTATTTCCTTGGATCGAAGACTATTTCAGTGTTGGTAATGCAGAGTGAATAGCTGTCTGTGAGAAGGAGATGAATGAAGTTGATAAGAACGAGGATGAGGATGAAAACATCATAAATTTGGAGATAGATGAAAAAGCAGATTCCGTAGAATTCGTGGAGGAAGATGGAAGATTGCAGTCGAAAGAAAAAAAGAGAAAAGAAAAGCAAAGAGCAACTCAAAGCAGTATCAATACAGCAAAGCGCAAATTTTTACAACTCTTAATATGATGCAGAAGAATAATCTTACAAGATGCAGCCATTTACTTGTACTTGAACAAAGAAAACAAGCACATTCACACAAGAAACCTTCCGTTCTCAAGTAACAGCTTCAGAATGTTTCAAGAGGATATTATAGCTGCCATTACCAGCCCTTCCATTGGTAGACTAGAAGAGTATAAAAGCCTTGTTCCTAACATTGTCAATATGAACAAAGAGGTAGCCAACAGAGTGACAGAAGTAAATCATCGGATCATATAATTGCAGCAACAACAAGACAGCTGATTTGAGAAAATTGAAAACTCTTTCAACAACTTCATTGAATAAAGTAACCAGCAGAATTGGCTTCTGGTGAACATGACACAGCAACTGCACTGCAAAAAACATCCTATAATAATATATAAAATATCTGTAATAGCAGACTTAAATATAATATAGTAAGCCTATATGAATTCCATACAAGATTGTAAAAATGGACTCCTGAATTTGTCAATGATAATATTTTACATACTATTAGATAATGAATTACATTTGACATTTACATTCATGCAGAATTGAAATCTATAATTCATTAGTATTTTGGTTATATATTTATCCATAGTTACGAATCCTACTCAAATATATCTTTATATGAATCTGTTTTTTTAAATAACCACCTTTTAAAACAAAATAAACTTGGGTTCACATTTATTAATAGTAAAAAGCTTTGTTAAATAGGATTTAAATAGGATTTAAATAGGATTTAAATAGGATTTTTGGAAGATTAAGACTCTCAATTACTTTCAAAAAGCTTGCTGACATCATTAAAAGATGATGATTCAGGAATGGAATATCATGGAAAAAATGGTTTTTATTGATTTTTGGAATGGTTGAAAAAACAATTTAACTATTTAACGTTTGCCACTAATACTTCTTTACATACACATATTTGGATAGTAGCATTTGTATACATGTTACAATTTCATTCATTGGATAAAATGAGAGATATTGATGACGCGATTTATAATATACTTTCCCACCTTATTGCTTTCATATATCCAATGCCTTTTTCTCTGATTTATACTCCTTTGACCAAAAATAATTTTGTTGCGACTTTTTTAGACTTTCTTAGACTTCTTTTGTGAGAGCTATATTTTGAACATTTAAGATAAAAAAGAAATTATCATTAATATATATTGCTTCATAGATATATATATGAATACTTACATATAAAGACATTTTAGAATATCTACGGGTAGGATTTTCAGAAAATAATAACACCATTTTGATTTTTAGATACTGAATAAATCATTAAAAAACACAAAATAAATATACAGTTGTTAATATATAAAATTATAAGAGTGTATTTTACTTATATATTATAGACACATGTTTACAAGATAGATTGTTAAGTGTATTGCTTGAACTAAAATTATATTTTATTTAAAATATATAAAAATAATAATAATATATTCCAACTTTGCAAAGTAGTTAATATTACCTTTGACTGAACCATAGATATCTTAATATATCTTTTGTAAAGTACAGTGAGGCATGGTTATCTATTCAAATATTCTCTGAGATATTTTGATAATAATGAGTCAATGGGTTATATGTAGAAAATTCAAAGAATATTACCATAGTGTTTTGAATACTTGCTAATAGTACTTGCTTTCTTGAAAAACCTATAGAGTAAGCAGTATAAGAAGAGTATAGAACACACGTTGGATAATAAAAGTGCGGGTGTGAGCAGTAAACTTACCAAATTATTAAGGAAGCCAAAAAAAAGCATGTGGAAGAGAAGAAAGTGAAAGAAAAGAAAAAGGGAACGCAGTTATTCTATTAAATACAAATTTAGAAATATATGAAAAAGAAAAACAAACAAAAATTAGGGCAAGTGTTTTCTTATAAAAATCAAATATAAAATCACACATCTTTATAATCTTTAATATCTAATAATGATAAATAAAATAAATATTGTATATTTTTATATCAAACAATTATTGGTATTAACTCATATGCACTTATTATAAAAATAATGTTATTATAATGATAGTAAGTATGTTTATTTTTACCAAGTCTATAGTGAACATCAAAGTTCACTGTGTTCCCCAAGAAAATGTAAAGCATTGAGTTTAAATAAAAATTGTATATAAAAAATGAATAAATTGTATTTCTAAAATAATAGACTTTATTGCTTAATATGCTAAGATCAAAGACCAACCGCTCAAACAAATCCAACAACTCCACCAGCACCAATGGCTATGAATCTGCTGAGCAGATGTAATTATATAGATTTCATTATTATCATTATATTAACACTTATTACTCTTTTTTTAAATATCATATTAGTTCACCAAGTAATGTAGGGGAACTTTTGGATCTTATGGAGCAAAGAACCAGAGTTCCAAGCAGTGCTCCAATGGCTCCATCACCCAAAAGAGCACGCACAAACAATGAGAATGATCCATCTGAGAGCACTCATACAATTGAAGATGTGTATCAGAAAATTGACCAGGTGAGCACCTTCCTTTTGAGTAGTGCTCAAAATGTAGCTTCAAACACAATTGCTACTATTGCAAGTGAGGTCGTAGAAAATGTCCTTGCTCCTGGACGTATTTCTACTGTAGATGTAAGTATTTAATGTATTTTTTTAAAGAAATATCTAATATATAAATCATAGCAATTGATGTAGGACTACATGTTTAATGAGAGCTTGTACAGTCAGTACAATGGATCAGAAACATGTCGCTCTGATGGAAACAGACAAATAATTCAGTCTGTAAAAACCTACCTTAGCAACTAAAGCGAAGCAAAGAATCTACTACCTTCCACTCTGCATAAAAAAGTTGTGGCCCATATTGCCAACAAGAAGTCAAAGGAGAATAGGTCCAAAGAACAGAAGACCATTGACAACAAATCTTCACAGTACCATCAAAGGTGCATAGAGATAATACATCATCTCTTATAAATGTAACCATATTAATAAAAAAAAACGAAATAAATATATAGACTAGCAAAAGGCGGCTCTTCGCTTTTGCCTCAAAAAAAGAGTACTTTGTGAAGACATTTGGAGAAGATAGCAACATACTTCTTCAGGCTGATTATACGTCAGATCTGGACTCTGACAATGACAATGATTCTGGTTCATCAAGTTGTTTTTGGCAATTTTGGCCAACATAAAGAAACGATGAGGTACTATATAAAGAGATAAAATAGAAGAATTGTTCAGTAATATATATATTCTTGATTTTATAGGCTGACAAGTTTGTTGATGAACTTGATACACATTATGAGTCTCTCCCAAAAAAAAAGAATGCCAAGGCTTTTTTCCACAAGCTCAAAGAAAGAAGAGCAAAGGTGCTTGAAAAGAAAAAAACGGATATACTGCTATCCTGGTCAAAAATCAAATAAACTTTCTTTTTTTTTAAAAAAAAAACCTGATTCATAAAAATCTTTATAGAATCAAAGGTTGTGTTTATTTAGTTATATTATGCTTCTATTTTCTGAAGAAAAGGGATTACTAAACGTTTAAAGTCACTGGTTATATTAAGTTTATATCTAGCAACTGCTATTAGTGAGTATAGACAATGTACTGGAAGAATGCAATCATATTTCAGAGTGGTTAAAGGCTCATTCCATAACTCAATCTTTTCTGTCATCAATGGTTGATAACTTCCTGAAGCATAGCTCGTATACCATTCTACAAAAGCAAATGTATGAACAACATCTTTGCCATTGATGTTCAAGATATGTTGAAAGAGGTAGAGAATGTGGCCAGGGAATGCTGAAATATCTTCGCCTTTGTGTTCAAGAAAAAAGGCTTGGAAATAGGAACCAGAGGAATATTCTTGTCTAAGAAGTGATATGCGCTTGATTTTTTCAATTCGGTTGTTCACAAAGATTTGGCTTGAATGGTGGTCTGAGTAATGGGCAAAAAGATTGTGACTGTTATACACGTGACGGTAAAATTCCAGTAAACAATTATAATGTTCCTTGCACATCGTAATCATCTTCTCAAGCTTTATTGGAAATGTTGCTGGTGGTAAAGATTCCCATCCTGAGGATAACTTGCGAGGGTTTGAAGAAAACTTGACAAACTGAGGTAACTTGAAAGCACTGCTATCAGATTGCAAAGGCAAATGAGGTTGACTGTTGGAAATGCTGTGTAGGAAAGTAATAATAAATTTGTCAAGACTGGTTGAAAAGGCTCTGATATAGCTGCTGATGTATGCTTTTTCAAGAAATTGCTTCATCATTGTTGACTCGAATCCACCCTTCTGATTTGTCTCGAAGTTTTTCAGCAAACCATTATAACGCTCAAAACTAAACAGCCAAAACGCATAAACAAGGCCGAAATCATTGATACACTTGCTAAGATGAAGATGCAAGTGCATGTTTGGAGTAATTACTGGTTTTTTTTATAAAAAGCCTGACATTTGGTGCAAAATTCTTGAAGATAATTGTGAGCTTCTGCGGTTTCTTTGACAATTATGGATGGCTTAGTTAGCAGACGACATGCTTTTACAAAAAGCATTCAATTGGCAAGGTGGATGGCAGGAATTACGCACTTCAAAACAAATGGGGAATATATTATGCACCACGACTTCCACTCGTCAGCCTTCATAAATGAGAATCCATCACCAATTTTCTTTGTAATACGAGCATACCCAGAAGGTACAACAACTCCATTGGCAAGTTCTTGCATGGTCAAAAAATCCTTGTCACTGATCAGTTTGGAATCACGCCAAATGTTGATCATCTGCTTTGCAGTTCCAAGATAGAGATTGTGCATTGGATCAATAATGGTACACCAAACTGGATCAAAGTATGTCAATAAGTGAAGCTGAGACCACCGGGTTCTATTCTCTCTCTCCAAAATTGTTCTTCCATTATTGTTTTGTGCTGTTTTTCATATGAGAGCATCTCTGAGATTTGTTGCCTTTGTACGCTTTATCTACGTCTTGTAATCAAATCCAGAATAATCGAGCTTCGTGGTTTTTTTGAAAGTTTTAAATTGGCGTTGACATCGGTGACAAGCGCACATGCTCATATGACCAGTAAATCCAGACGTTTTTCTGGCAGCAGGAATATCGCAAGCAACACACATTAAGGCAGCACGAACAGTTATCTGGGTATTTCTATAGTCTGTCATTGATACACTGGAATACAGGTCTATCAATTCGGCGACAAGGGGCTCCAATTAGTGGTTCATGCTATCTGTGCTTGCTTCTTTTAGTCCTGGCATCATGCCAACAAGAATGATGTTTTCTGGTTTGAGACGTTCACTTCGTGGGAGATTATTGATGGACAAGTAAATTGCACCACTCGAGTGGGTTTGGCCATCAAAAGGTTGAAACCAATCGATATTTAACGTCAGCATCAGAGATTGGAAATCATCAACAAACATTGCATCATTGCTGTCTTGTAGCTCATTCCACATTGAACCATCATAAATATCAAGTTTTGTATTTTCTATTGTTAGGCGGTTTCTCCAAAGATTAATTCTTTGCTCAAAATCTGGCTTGAAAAATTTTTGCTGTAATGCGTGCTTAAGTAAGTTGTATGGATACACCATTACTGGAGAAGAACAGCTGGCAGTTGAGAATTTGTATAGCGGATTGTTATAGGTATTTGATTCAGGAAAATTTTAAAATTGCAATTCTTTATGGTTGTGCCTGGAGGATATATCAAATGGCATTTCGAACATGTCACGTACACTGTCATTCCTTTTGTTGCTTCGTCAAAACCAGTAATATGTCTTAGGCTGTCGATTGTCAAAGGGAGAGAACCAGCCAGGTTGCAAATGGAGAGAAGATTGTTGCAGAACTCAATGAGAATATATTCACAATTATCTACCAAAAAGATCAGGTGAGATATGACAATGAAAATAGCTACGAAACGAATATAGATGGGCATGCTATTTACTGAAAACTCATGAACTATGAAGACAAATGATAAGTTAGATTCACAATCCAGCTTTGCAACAAAAAAGAAATATTGATATCATAATATTTCATATCTCTAGAAGTTACAGAACTCTCAGTGTCAACATCCAAAGTCTCGCCTTGTTCGAAATCAAAACTTGCATTTCCTTCTTCAATTTTATTGCTATCAATTACAAGTGATTCAAGGTTGGTGTCTTCAGAAAAAATATCGACTCTTCTTGATGTGCCAATATGAAAGCTGATAGTGTATATTTATTATTAATGAGTTAGAATAATACATTAGCATCATATATAAGAATAAAAAGTAATAGATTTTAATAAACTTTTTTTAAAAATTATATTATTTTATTACTTTCTTCATTATCATTATCATCAGAATTTACATTGTCTGCATTATCATTATCAAAGATAAAGTCTTCTATATCAATATCTTCATTTTGTATGTCTATATAATATATTTATTAATATCAAATCTATATACGTAATCTTAGTTTTATTGGTTTTTTATTTACCTGTTGTGTTGGCTGCAGAAACTAGCAGACCATGTTCTTTATTATGTTGTCTTGCATTTTGTTTTCTTTGGCGCTTTCCAGAAGGGCTGGATGCTATGCATTCAGGACATTGACAGAAAACGTAATCGTTTTTAATTCGATTGTTAGACATGGTGAATATGTGAAATAATAAAAAGATATAGATTTTGAAATGCTTTTACCGAGGTCTTTATACAGTGAAAAATAACTTATAAATAAATATAATACTGCTCCATGTCATGCTTATACTTTGCCAAGTATTACTTCAAGATACCTACTGTGCACTTTGTTATAACTACCTTCACACTTTGCTAAGTCATTATCCAAGACATTTACTGCGCACTTCATTAAAGTTACACTCTTTTTGACTTCTCTTTTTTTTTTAAAAAAAACTATATTTGGAAGGATAAGAATTGTCCATTAAAGCAAAAATTCTGAAAAAGGAATATTCACATCTCACAACATGTGAGTTAAAAAAATTGCTCTTTTTGCTCCTTTACATTAAGAGAAAGAATCACTCAAAAATACTACCGCAGCAAATATAAAATTACATAACCTCTTGGTACACACTCAAAATAATATCACTACAAATCTTTCATCCAAAGAATTGCTCTTCCATTTACATTTATTATATAAAAATAAAAAGAAAAAATGTAGTTTATTTTATTTTATCTAAAAAAGGTGTATTATATAAAACATATTTTACTTTTCTTTAAGTATATAATACTTTTAATATAAATATTTTTTTGAGTGTAATTTTCGATGATATTAAAGACACATAAAATGCAGAGGGGAAAGTGTTGCTGGTATAATTTTACAGCTAAAAAAACAGATTAAAAATTATAGCCAAAAATAAAATATAATTTTTAATTTTTATTTTTTTTTGAAAATTTAACAATGCTAATAAAACTATATTAAATTGTTAAATTGACAGTCTTTTTCAGTGGGGTGTGTTGAGGAGAAGGGGGGAGCAGAGAGCGGCCGTTCAATTTGGCAAGGTTGTGTAACCACCAAGTAAGTTTCTTGTGGCAAGGAAGAGGGAGAGACACTGGAGTGTCCCAGTTGTTGGAGATTTTGATCTACTTGTTTTTGAAGAACATCAATGTCTAAGTATACAAGTTGACAGGGAACATGACAATGACAGCAGCACAGATTCACATGGCAACACTGTGTATCAGACGAGGAGTGTGGCTGGTGGCAAGCAAAATGCCATGGATTGACTTTTGCAGATCGTGCAGCTTCTTGCCCAGAAGTTTGACTGTCATGGAAACAGTATCCAACGCATACCCCAGGTAGTCAATTTCTTGGGTGGGAGTCAGATGAGACTTTTCATATTGACAATTCATTCTAAAGATGTCATGCACTAGAGAAGAAGGCGAGTATAATCTTGTGCAATTTGTGCAGTTAGAGCCATAAAAATCCAGTTGTCAAGATAGGCTGACACCCAAATTCTGTGAGCATGAGCCCAAATAAAAACCAGACAAGTGATCTTTGTGAAGAGTCATGATATTATGGAGCAGCCAAAAAGCGTTGTGCAAAACTGGAACACTTGATCTTCCCAACTAAACCAAAGGAATATGCATGAATGTGATAGATAAGAATGGGAAGAAATATGTTAGATAAATCAATCAAAGTGAGGAAATCGTCTGAATACATCATTTTGACCACTTTGCAGAGAGTCTTCATCTTGAATTTGGAAGCATCCAAGAACTGATTGAGACCCTTCAGATTGAAAACCAGGCGAGCACCTCTGTCTTTCTTGGGAATAACAAAGAGATTGCTATAAAACCCAAGAGAGGGAGAGAGAACTGGTTTGATTGCATGTTTGTGGAATGACTGCCAGATCTGTGTGGTGTGACTTCTAAAAAAACGACGAACACGGGCAAGCAGAGACTTCCTGTAAGGCCTTTGATACAACCATTTGTGAGGTAATGAAAGCTTAGAAAGATGTCTGAGTCATGATATATGTTTTATCTGGTGAATCTGCCAAAAACAAAGAGTTTGCTACCTTGAAGGCAAGATTATTGCAAGCAGTGTTCAGCCTGCCACAGGTGTGCATAGCAAGAATACGAATAGCATGCAACATAGCAAAAATATGATCCCGTTCTGTTATGGGAATCAAAGTCATCAACTCATTGGATAGAACATCCAACAGACAGAATACAGCTGTAGAATTGTATTGTATAGCCTGCAACATAGAATGCATGGATTTTTGCATGGTAGAGAATTTTTGTAAAGCTATTGGGACCGTAGGGGGAGGGGAGTACTGAATGTCTGCAATTGATGGATAGCAGTCCATTATGATTTTATTTTTATTATCTGTCAAGATTTGACTTAAAAGATCTAGTTTCTGAGCAGGAATGCGGTTTGTAAGATCCTCCAAAGGTACTCATTCATAGCATGATCGTACAGATAGACTATGTAACTCATTGTCAGTAGCCATAGCAGTATCTGTGACTGTAGCCTTTAGGTCTAGCAATTTCTAGTTTTTGAGCAGCCAACTGGTAAAGAAGAGATTAAATATAGTTTAAGATTTTGTCAGACATAATAAAGAGACAATGAAAAACGACTTTTGTATGAGGTTATAACCAAGGAAGCAAAAGAAAGATGATTGATCTTAAAACATAATCAATAATCTATTCTTTATATACTATAAACATTCTTTAAAAACATTCAAATAAAAGCTATGAATTGATGATCACAGCATTTTCAGATCTCTCTGTGTGTGTAGTCCAAGAGACTAGAACTCATTGTCACAAGAATTTAATTTGACAACAACAACTTATTTACCATTGGCTCAAATTAGTTATTTATCTTGTTGGTTTTAGGCTTCTCAGGACCAGGCATAAGTTCTATGAGAATTAAATTCTTGGCTCTAAACAGGTCACTGCAAGGCAAGTTGTTGATGGTCAGGTAGATTGCAACACAAGAGTATGTCACTTTATCAAATGGCTGGAACCAGTCAATATTGAGTGTCAGCATCAGCAAACAAGGTTGCTCAACAAATGAAATACTATTACTATTCTTGAGTTCTTTCCAAACTGCACCATTATACATGTCACACATTGTGTCAACTAATTTTGGCTCTGTATTCCATTGATATATCTTTTATTTGAAGCCTAAATGATTAAAAAGAATCTTGAAAGCATTTTTGATGAACTGGTAATAGTGTCACATGTGGTACTTGGAGATGTAAAGAAGGTATACAAGGAATAAAAGATATGGGTAATCATGGGGACTAAAATCCGAAATGAGGAAATGAAATGGACTCGAAAGGGTGGATAATAAAGAATTGTCTATTCAACAATGACAGACTGTGAGAAAGGAAATAAATTGAGAGATTACTATCACTAAGGTAAGAGTAATAAAGGAAGTTTGTAAAAGTGAGAATATTACTAAAATATAAATTACTACAGTTAGGATGTGAAATAGAATAGAAAAATATATCACTAGGGATGCTAATCAAAAAGAGAAGGGATATTGCTAGGAATATAATATAATTGGGGAATACTATAGCTAGATAGACAAGTAGGAGAAAATTTATATTATTGAAAATATAAAAGAAAGGGAAATTTTACTACTAGAAATACAGAAAATTGAAAAATAATATAACTCAGTCAATCTCTAAGGGAGCCTAATAAGATAAACAGAATAAATGAAAAATAACACTAGAAAAACATATAGAAATTACTATGTACAAAGTTAAATTATAACAATAGAAAATCTGGGGTATTTTTTCATCTCAGCTTTTTTTGTGTGTTCAAGATAAAAACACTGTTTTTCTGTTTTCTATTGGCTTGGATACAACAGACAAAAATATTATTTATTACTATTATTATAAAAACATAGCAATTCATTATAAAGACATAGTAAATTTAGTTAATATTTTACTTATTTTCTTTTTCTCTTAACACTTCAAAGTAAAAATTAATAAATATCATGTCCACAATTTCTGAACTCTACAACAAGAAGTGTCTTTATGTTGGATGTAGTCAGAACAATCTTGGCTATAGTTTTGTAGTCAGAAGAACTGCTCAACGTCATAACAAAAGGGCAAGACTAAATGTCATAAGATGTGAAAGGGGTACAATATTTGAATTTATTTAATTGTATTGTAATCCATGAAATAACGTGTTGTAATAGACATGTTTATCCAAAGAAATATGATGGAGGTCAATGATAAATGTAAGTTTTATTTAATTCAGATACCATTAGATATTAACCAAGTGATATATTCTAAATGTAGCTATCTTAACTCATCAACTCAGGGCCCTGAAAGAATTGTACACTCAGACATACTCATCTGTTTGGGAAGTAGCTTCAATGTCTGACACTGAAGATGTTTATATTACTAATGACGCAATCAGCAATGGTGACAATGATGATAGTGGAAGCAACAGCAATGAAATCAGTGAAGAGAAAAGCGAAGAAGATATTATTGAGCTTGACAACAATGAATTGAATGGTGAAGATCAGTTAGTGTTAAAAAATTTAAAAAAATAGCATTATTATTTTTATAATAGACCCTTTTGCCACCTCTGATATGCCCAAGAACCCAGTGCACAGGTTCATTGCTACTTTTGTGTTTATGTTTGCTTCCCAATATGTGGTTGACAAGGGCACTATTGTCTTGATCAAGTTCATTAACAGACTCTTAACAATTTACAAGCAGAATTTCCAACTGCCCTTGAGCCTTCCTGGTCTTCAATGCATGACAGATTTCTCAGTCATAACCAAAAGCATAAAGAAATTTGTTGTGTGTCAGGATTGTCACAAGGTGTACAAAGAAAATGTATCTGTTCTGTCCCATTGCGATTTTGTAAAGCTTGGTACACACTAATTTTGCAACTGCGAATTGATGAAAACATCAGCATTGGGTTCTTTGGTGACCAAGCGTTTATATATGCACCAGTCTGTTGTTAAGACTTTACAAATGTTTTTTCTTTGTCAAGGATTCAAGGATAAAATTAAACATTGGAATCATGAGCTGAAGATGGTAGATACGATGTGTGCATATACAATGGTGCCATGTGGAAGGAACTCAAAAACAAAGATGGCATGCAATTTACAAAGGAGTCACGTTCATTAATGTTAACTCTCAACATTGACTGTTTCCACCTTTTGACAATGTCATGCACTTAGCTGGTGTCATATACCTGATAGTAAATAATCTGCCTTGCAATGAAAGATACAAACCAGAGAACATGCTTCTTGTAGAACTGATGCTTGGTCTGAAGGAACCCAAAGACAAAGAAATAAAACATTATCTCCGGCTTATGGTAGATGATCTGATGAGATTTTATAAGGGACTGGAAATCCCAACTTTCGAGTGTCCTGGTAGTGTCTACGTCTAAGCCACATTGATGATAGTGACCTGTGACAGAACGCCTTATTTTCTGCCAGTTCAAATTTGAGACAAAAAGATGCAAAGGAATGAGTGACCGCTTTTTCTTTTGTTTCTTTTTTAAATAACAGTGTTTGTTTATAAAAAAAACACTTCTTTATAAAATACAAAATAATACATGTGTAATGTTTTTTTTTATTGACGTTGGCTATTCATATTTCTAAAACTATTTCTATTTCTATTTCTAGTATTATCTATTCTATCTATTAATTCTTTAACACGATGAGTCATATCATTTATCTCAGACACATCAATGTCAGAAATCATTTACATGTGTTTGAGATTGAGTCTTTGATGATGAAGTAAGGTAGTGTGAGTAATAAGGCCTGTAATAGACGTATCAACATTATTTTGAGCACCCACAACATCTTCTCTGCCATCTTCTTCATCAACAATCACAACTTCTTCTTCTTCAGCTAACACTGCTGGTCTTTGCATTGCCAAGTGATTGACATCTCTTTGAATTGTATATAAGATGTTAATCTTATGGTATCTTTTGAGAAGAAATACATGCTTGCAAGGCACTTGTTGGGAGATGTATCTGGGGCACAAACAGCATTCAATTAAATCATTTACAACAGTGATAGAATACCATGTTGTATCATTTGTAAAAGACTTGATTTGCCACTCGCCATCAGAGTCATCCATACTAGTACTAATCACATTTAATGGACTGATGATCATAGAAGGGAGTATGTCATCTTCTATCTTAGATGCAGCAAATTCATTTCTTGCAAGTTAGTTTTCTACCAGCCCCATCTTTCCATTATTTAAGTGAATACAATCCACTTCTTGCTCGTAGAAATACTCTACATCGTTTGTAAGGACAAACATGAGGCAATCCAGTCTTCCGATTCTAGCACAGCCAAAGTAGATAGTCTTGAGCTGGTTATGTCATGACTTGATATAGTTATTTGTCAAATATCTTCTATGCGAGTCATCAACATAAGGGCGCCCCCATCTTTTCAGCAATACTTTGCTTCCAGTCTATCATGTTTCGAAGTATCTCAAGAAGTGTAACTGGTTGGGTATATTGTGTTTGAAGTCAAGGATTCTTGTCAAACATACTTCTTCGTTCGACTCTGTCAAGATATACTTCAGCTTGTTCTTTAACTCCTGCTTGTATGCTGCCAGCTGGGCTGATGTAAATGATGCATCAAGTCTTACTTTGTTGTTGAGATTTGTTTGCCAAGCACAAAGAATATGGAATTCACAATAGTGAATTGCAACGCAAGGAAATGCAGATGTAATCGCATTAACTTTGGGAATACTACAGTTAATAGTGATATTCAAAGGACGGAAGTAGCTTCTCTCACAAAGATGCACACTGGGGAATTAGATTTCTACACATATGCGATAGTATGGGAAATTCTGAGTGACAGAATAATTAAATTCTGGAATTTGGCATTTATAGATTCCGTTCGCAATATGTTATGTTACCTGTGAGTTGTCCATATAACTTCTGAACTTATAATGATCCATATAGAGATGTAAGGTTCTTTTAAACTATTTAATCGCAGAGAGAATAATCAAATTATGGCATCTTTTTTTTTTTTGGATGTTACATTAAATTAAACTTGATTTGAAACAGAGATTCCAATAAAAAATCTATTTTTGATAGAAAACTGTCTACTGAAATAATGATATTCTATTGGATCATTTAACAGAAGAAACAGGATTTATGTATACTGTCTTCCGAATCTAAACACTTTTATTGGATAATTATGCATGGCTAAACTATAGGATTCACACATGCCATACTACTGCAATACTTCTTGCACTTCATTTCAAATATTTTTATAGGGATTGTTTTGGAAAAATTGTTTTTATTTAAAAAAAAAAGCTTCTTGCTTATAATATGTACGGCTTGACAATATATAGTCTAATCTAATATATAAGCTACTACATAATTAATATAATAACAAACCTTTTCATATATTATAATATATAAATACTTCCAATACGATAGAATCCTAAAAAGAAACGCGTGTTTACGGTATTTCACTAGTAAGAGAAGGCTAAAAAATTATTCTATTATATTAGATTATATAAATATTTATTTTTCTTTAATTTAAATAATATGGTTACTTACCAGTACTTTTGTCAGAACCAGGCATAGTGCACATTGACTGTTGTTCTGAAAGGTTTAATAAAACGCATTAGTAAAGATCATGGAATAAAGTTTGGCTTTATTACTTATCAAAGAAAACCGGTTTTCAAAGACAAGCCATTCAATCAGGTATATAGAAATGTTGGCAGTACTAACAGAGATAGAAAATAAACAAAATTAGATATAAGAATAAAACAAATAAATACATTATTCAGACTTACCGGATAAATTTCTGTTGTTGGTATGTCTTTATGATGAGCTGAAGAGAGAAAAAGAAAATAATTAATAAAGAAGCACATACACAATAACCGTGTTTTACCTTTTTGTTCTTGTCCATTAATCAACATGGCAAAGACTTGTAATACTATCAGCAACCACAATAATAATAAAAGAAAAAACATTAAGAATAAATATAACAGTAGAATAATAAAAACAAATTGCTTACCAGGGTGTGAACTTAAATACATCAACCAGAATAAAAGTAAATAAAGTGGAAAAGAAACAGGAAAAAAAGAAATAAGAAAAAAATAAAAAAAAAGAAGAAAAAAAAGTGGGCTTTCAAACAGAAGGCAGTTTAGATGAGAATTGACTCTAGTAAAATACAATAGTAATAAAATGAATAGTCCGAAATTATATTGTAACACTAAGTTCTATGTTGAATATTAAAGAAGTTGTTCAAGGTTATAAAGGATTTTATAGAAAATAATATATAATCCCTTCCTTTTCTCAGCTATTTCATAAATCTACTTTATATTAACTTATTTTGTATGTATATCTTTGATTAAACAAAAATAAATATATTTCAACCCATACATTTATTTTATTTTAATAATTTATTAATGTATAAAACTTTAATAAAAATACAATAAAGAAAAAATACCTTCCAATAGCAGCAGAAAAACAGACCGTAAAGGAAAAGGAAAAGCATCTGCAAGTATATCTACCTCTGCAAACCGTGTTTTGGCTGGCCGTGTTGGACCTCGAGAAATTGCCCCCAGTTTCTCATCCGCAACTATCTAAGATCAGCAATACGCGGAAATTGTTGAAATGTTTAACAAAGTAAACAACAATATTAACGGTGTCAAGGATGACATTGCTGCTGTCAATAGCAACATGGCAGCCTTTAAAAACAGGATGGGCGTTGTTGTTGACACGTCTGGAAAGACACATACGGCATTTGCAGACTTTGCAACTGCCTATGCCAACAATCAGACTCGTATGGCTAGTCTAGGACCATCTCTGATGCCATCCTATGTCCCCCAGACCTCCCTCAGTGATGCCGAGGTTTCTGTCATTATCTCGGTAATCAATATTAATATATGTTAGTATCAACAACTTATTAAACAACCTGTATTTAGGAAATCTTCGCGGAAAAGTTGTGGGACTGGAAGTTCGAGTCTGACAACCCTGCTCTTGTTGCTGAGAACGAGAGTAAGAAGAAGTGGAACTTGAACAAGAAGATTAACCACCACGATAACATAGCTGTTATCAACTACTTGAAGAGCTACATTAGCGCCCAGACTCGTCTAGCTGGTACTCACCCATGGGTGATAAGTGATAAAATAAAGAACAGGTACAAGCACAGTCATCGTACTTTTCACGAGTCTCCTGAGCAGAAGGCCAAGAAAAACAGCAAGGGGAGAGCAAACAGTCGTACTCTTCAGGTTTGTATATACTATATAAAAAATTAATTGGTATATTACTATTTTCTCAAGCTACAATCTATATAACCAGATGTCTATCTGACGCAAGTCGACATACATGGACAACTGGGTAGCCATTGATGCTGCAATGGGGTATAAGACTGGAAACCCTGTTGAGAAGGCCTATCTCAAACTCTTTCAGAAGGATGCCATGTCTGATGGTGAGTCGGATATTGAGATTGTGGACAATCTTCCACGATGGTGTTTGCATGTGGCTCACCCCACTTGGAGAAGTGAAGAGGTAAATAATATTTAGAATAAATAAATAAGTTTTATAACAAGAAAAATAAAGAACTAATAAAAATAAATACAGTTCAACAGATTGTTGACAATGGTTGATGACATTGATTGTACCCATCACGTGTTAAATGCGGGCGTGGGAACAAAGCCAAGAATGAACAGATATCCAGCAACATTGTTGCCTTGCTCTGTTCCTGCCACTCTGTCCCAGTCATTGCCTCGTTGGGCAATCAACGATGAATAAACATTTTCTTTTTTACTATGTTCTGTTGTAGGGCCAAATAGTAATAATTGAAATTGAATTGATTAAAGGAAATAATAATAATAGAGGATAAATATATAAGTAAGTGTGTGTATGAGAATTAATAGTAAATTTTTTTTGGTAAAGGAATCGTGAGTTTTTTGTTGACATTTTTTGTAGTTTTGTAATCTACTATTGCAACTGTTAGGAGAATCCGATGTACTGGCAGGATGCTTTGAAAATCTTGCTTGTAGAATTCATCCTGTAACAACTCAACTCCTTCTAATTCTCTTGTTTTGTCCGAAGTGGATTTGAACCATTTGACAAATGCAAATACATGCTGACTACTATGGAGATTTCTGTATGTTAGAGAAGAAACAGTTGGCCTAAAATTGTGAACAAAAAGGTACTGAATCTCTCCAACATACGCATGTTCCGACCCAGTTCGTTCAGTGAAATATGCTTGTATGTATGATCCGTGGCCATTCGTGCCAATGCACCCTTTGTAGCTTTGCCCAAGAAGATCAACGGACTTCACCATTTCGATCCAGTCATTGACGAAAGGTGAGTCATCAATTACATCTTTGCAACCTGAGATCTGTGGATTCTTGTACGCAGCTTGATAGTATCCTACAAGACAATCATATTCATGTTTTGGCATAAATGATAATGGTCTTGTTTTCAATGGCAAGGCGGATGGTGGCAGGGGCTCGTTTCCACGAATTGTCATTGAAAGATTCTGTGAAGCTTCAAGATATTTGGAAATTGAGAAAGAGTGAGAGAGGTAGGTGTTGGTGTTGGTGTTGGTGTTGGTGAACTTATCGAAAATTTCAAAACATGCAAGTGCATGCATAGCTTTCAGAAGTCGACGAACAAAATCTCCCTTCCACGACTCTTCAATGAACTGTCTCATAAATGTCGATTCGAACCCGTTTCTTCGATTGGTTTTGATATTTTCAGGACACTATTGTACATTTCAAAGCTGAAAAGCCAATAGCCATAGACGGGCCCAAAGTCAATCATTGTTTGGCGTAAGTACAGATGCAGGTGCATGCTGGGAGAGAGAAGGTCCAGGTCGTACAATGTCTCACACCCTTTACAGAATTCTTCTAAGCATTTGTGTCCTTTCTCAATGTCTTCTTCAGAAACACTAGGCTTGGTGAAGTATCTGCATGCGTTAACAAACTCTATCCAGTTCTTGAACTCTGGCAACGGCAACACATCCCTTAGAACCACAGGAGAGTACACAAGGCACCAAGACTTCCACTCATCAGCCTTCATATAGGGAAATCCCTTGGCAATCTTTGTCCCAAGTGACGTGTAATCGGGCGGCAACACTACCTTCTCAACAGCCTTTTGCATGGCAACGAGTTTTTTATCGTCGATTAATCCATCTGCAACCCATCTCTCCAGCATTCTTTTGGCAGTGCCTAAGAAAAGATTGTGCATGGGATCGATGATCATGCAGCAGACAATGTCAAAGTACTGAAGACGATGCAGTTCGAACCAGCGAACACCATGTGCAACTTCAAGACGCTGTCTCTCAGTTGGTTTGGTCGCATTTCTCCAGATCTTTGCATCTTTATGATTGTCATTCTTAGTGCGAAGGAGCCACTTTGAGAAATCAAATCCAGAATAATCAACGGAACTCGTTCCAGCCAACCTCGAAAATTGACGCTTACACTTGTGGCATGCATTTGTACTTGTATGGGATGTGAACCCACGTACTTTCCTTGCAGCAGGTATATCACAGGCAACCATGAGAAGGGCTGCTCGGATAGAAGTACCATTTGGACATTGGTGAGTCTTAATCTTAATACCTTTGTACAGCTCCATCAACTCATCCACAAGCGGTTTCAGATAGTTATTTATGACAGAAGTGCTTGCTTCTTTAGGCCCTGGCATTAACCCAACAAGAATCACGTTCTCCTTCTTGAACCACTCACTGCGTGGAAGATTATTGATTGCAAGATATATGGCACCACAGGAGTAGGTAACACCATCGAATGGCTGAAACCAGTCAATGTTCAGCGTGAGCATGAGTGATCGCTCAGTATCAACAAAAGGTATACCATCTACATCTACTATCTCATTCCACATCGCACCATCGTACACGTCAAACAAAGTGCTATCCATTTTCGGGCCGCGGTTCCATGAGTTGATGTTGTTTTCAAAATCCGGGCGTTGAAAAAACGTCTTTAGAGCTTTCTTGACGGAGTGGAATACATATGTCTTTTTGGGTGCTTTTGACCCGGGACCAGACTTAAACAAGCTGTTGCCACACAAGGAGGTTTTACCAAAATTGGGTGATGTACAACACAAAGGGGCGGCTTCATTATCATATATGGCATGGCATTCGCTACATGCAACATACTTCTTGACACCACTTGTCAACGCTTCAAATCCGGCCAAACGTTTGAGGCCAGCAACACTCACTGGAAGGCGGAATGGGTCAAACAAAAACTGCAGTATCTTGTTGATTATGGCAATCAGGATTACAGCTCCTTCATCCACGACGTATAGCGAGACAAAAAGAGCAACCGAAATAACAATGAATCGGTGAATCAAATTCAATTCTGAGATTGATTCCAACGAAGAATCTTTAATTTGATTTTTTTTAAAGAACGTTGATTAACTCTCTATTTTCTAGGATATAATATTATCTAAAGCTGTGTACCTACCTTCATCATTGTCCATCTCAACATCGGATTCATCTTCATATTCTTCTTCGTAAGTGTCACTTGTATACTGGACATTATCTTCAGGGCCAAACATGCAATCCGTTTCAGAGAAAGGTTGGTTTCTTGTCCGTATATCCAAAATGTCATTTGTGTCATTTAGGTCTACAAAAGCGGAATGTTAGACCCAAATAAATCAATGTAATAAAATAAGTTTTCTTACTTCTAAGCTCAGAATTCATTTCAACATCTTCCTGTTCAAATTCAAAACTATCTTCCTCTTGATTTACAGGCTCAGAAACAGCACTACTAATTGTATCGCATGTGTCTTCATGGGCTACACATTTATTATTATTAGTGTTAGTATTATTATTATTATTATTATTATATAAAATAATAAAAAAGGAAATGATATAAAATAAAATAAAATAAAGTAAAGTAAAGCAAATGTATTAACCGTACGCGTTTGAACATGTGTAATATCATGATTATCTTTTTCTTGATGACGTTTAAATGTTTTAACAGATACACGATCGAATCCTAGTGTCTTGCTTTTACAGATAGAGCATCGACACTCTTTTCTAACAGTTGGTTTGTGAATAGGAGCCATTTTAAAATGAAAAGAAAGGTTTACAATAGTATTTAATAGTAAAGAAAGAGACTTCAAAGAAAACACACTTTTATTTTATTTGAGTTTGATGTTGCATTCTAATGCTACACAGCTGCCAGTAGCCAATAGAGTAGCTTAAAATACTATTCAAATACTTTATTCACAAAAGTGAGCTGAACTACAATTTTATCTATTCTGTCTATCAGAACTTAGATATACTTTATATATGCGAAATTGATCTGTTTTTGCAGTGGCATAAGCTATTGGCTGATTGGCCTGACTGTCTGGTCATTTGTAACCATGTAAACAACAGGAAACCCTTTTCCAGTTATGTTGTGTTGAGTCACTAAAGAGTATATGACCTCTCCACTTCTTGCTGATATGTTATGAGTAGCATCAAGGCAGAATGATGTAGCTATTCTCATAACTCTCACTTGGGCAGGCAATTGAAAGCCAAAGGCAAAAAGATTGCTTTCAATGTTGTTAACACGAAGGTCTCTGGTAAAAATGCAATAATTTCTTTCTGGCAATTTCTTATTCATCCAGATAGCAATAAATGCCTTCTCATCAGAGTTGAACATATACAATAAATTTGTCATCTATTTTATTTCATTTTACCAAAACTGTTAAATACAAACTTCCTTTTATCATTTTTTAACACATCTTCTTCATTATATTGTATATCTCTTCATAGTTTGGCTTTCTAACACCAACACCCCAGCTGTCAATCTGTTGAAGAACAGATATTCTTGTGCTTCTACAGCTGCTTCCACTTCTCAGTTGATCTTCAATCAACTTAATAGCTTCAAAAGGCAAGGCCAAAGTTCTAATCTCTGATCTGTCTTCAGGAACATGATTGTTATAGTCCCTTGTCATACAAAACGTAACAATAGTTGGAGACTTTTTGAACTGCTTTATTTTCAAAGCTCTATTATATCCACATGCCTTTGATTCTTTTTGTGCAGGGCGTGAATCTCGCTCTGGTATATATATGTCTGCACGATGACACTGACACGTTTCTCCAAAAATATATTCTTTTGAATCAAGACGTCTTTTTTTATTTCATTTCGTTGAACAAAGAGTATTGATTTGGTCAAGAAAATGTCTCCATTCACTAGCTTTTACAGATACAACTACTTTAAAAGGAAGCATATTAATCCCCTCCAAAGACAAGTTGACTAAAACATTTTGAATGTTTGAAATATCGTAAATAATTGGGTTGGAAATGTTGAGATTGGTGTTTAATTTGTATTCAAAATAAAGAGAAGGAAAACAGAAGGAAAAGGGAAGAAATAAAAAAAATCCCCAATAGAAAATTAACTTTTTCAAAAAGCCACTTGCAAAGCCTCCAACAGAAAAAAAGCCTCAAAAGGTCAATTTCAAATTTGAACTGGCAGAAAATAAGGCGGTGCCCTGTGACATCCCAGCAGCAAGAAAGACAAGTGGGTTCACCTTGTACAACAGTACATGCCCATGTTACAAGTGTAATAGACATTTCCCTTGCTTGGAAAATGGTGTCAATGTTGACTTTTGTGGGTTTGACTTTCCTCAGTGGGTGCTTCGTGACAGTGTAGAAAACAGGTTGCATGCTGAGGAGTGAAAAAGTGCTTGCATCCCCTCAGAAAAGCATTGGCTGAAGGTTGAAAATGGTGTTCGATAGTTGCAGTTGCATCGCCTTAGATACCTTGATCTAGTATGTAAAACGATCATTGATTCCATGCATAATTTATTCCTGGAAACACCCAAAAGATTGATTGATCATTGGATCAAAGATGAAGACATTCAAGATGGCGATTTTGCGGCAATGCAGAAGACTGCAGAAACAATGATTGTGTCTGGTAGATATATCTCGTTGAACTCAAAAATAGGAGAGCAATTTTCGTATATGAAGGCAGACGAGTGGAAGTCATGGGTGCTCGTATACTCGCCAGTTCTGTTGAAAGATGTTCTTGCAAAAGACAGATTCGAAAACTGGATTAACTTTGTTGATACATGCCACCTGTTGGTCAAGCCAACGATCACGTTCGATGAAGTCAACACTGCCCATCAGTTCCTTCAAATTTTTGCACCAGATGTGATGAGCTGTACAACGCCGAAATCCTCACCTGTAATATGCACCTACACCTCCATCTTCGAGATACAATTCGTGATTTTGGACCAGTGTATGGTTATTGGCTATTCGGGTTTGAGCGGTTTAATGGGTTGTTAAAAAATTTGAAGACAAACAGGAAGATCGGGTTTGAAGAAACATTTATGAAGAAATTTATTGAAGATGTGCACAAAGACGATCTTGTCAACAGTTTCCTTCAGAGTACCCGCCAGACATCTGCATTTCCTCTCCTTACCAAACTCACTTCTTCCTTTACACTCGCCACCATTCCATCCATCCATCAACGTACCTTCCGCATACAGTCATTTGTCGAGGCTTCTGAAGATCCAAATGTACTTGTAAAAGGCAACGAACCTCTCCCTCCTTCCGCATTCCCTCTATCATTAAAATCTGCTACCACAATGAGTGACATTCACTATGTTCATCTCTTACAATACTACAAAGTTGCGTACAAGAATGAACAATTAGTTCACTTTCAACAAGCATCGGAATCACCATACTTTGTTGACAATACAATCACCCTGCTGAAATACATCAACATCCTTGGGCAGGTCTACAAGGGTAAAGGTGAATCTGGAAGTCGTGGCTCTCTTGTACAAGCAAAGTTCATTGGAAGTACTGGTGAGCATATCATTGCATACACGGGTCAAATACAGTACATTTTTACTCATTCGTTCACTCTTTCACCCTCCTCTTCATCTCTTGCCCCTTTGCTCTGCACCCATCGCTGCCCAACGCAACTCCTTCACAATTCTCAACATACTTTTGCATTTATCAAATGGTACACACCCAAAAACAATAAATGGCGAGAGTACAAACACATTGAAATCTGCTTTTCAACATTTTCTCCTGACGATTTCCAATTTGTATTGCCCATGCATAAAATTATATTAGAAGTAGCAACTGCTGAGCATACAACATGCAAAAAAGTAAAAAAGATTCTGATTATTCCTTTGCCAAAAAAAAACAATACATTTAAAAAATAATAAAATATAACTCCTTTTTTCAATGGCAGACAGAAAAAAATAATCATAGTGTTTGTATTCGTTGGTACGTCCATCATTGTCAGATGGAGAATGTGGAGGATAAGAAAACAAAATTCATTGAAACTTATCTCTAAAAGCCCAGTGAGGGAAAAGGGACATCAATCTAGGCGGGACTACTAAAACAGTGTCTTTACTGAAGAACCTCTTCAACATCTGACGCAAATTGAAGTCCATGCGATTATGCATAAAATCATCAACAACTGCAAGAAAGTGATTGTACTAAATACAAATAAGTGATTAATCAAAGTTCTGTTTCATTTAAATCCATAAAAAAACAGAAAAAGCTATATACAATAATGTAAACAAAAGAAATTATCTTATCGCTTCTCCAACTTGGACGCACTGTACGAATCGCATGGTTGCATGAGTCTCCAGGCATATCGTCTTCAGATTCGTCCTCAGACATTGCTTCTTTTTGTAAGAGTCTGTTGCAGCTCTTACCCATCTTCACATAAATTTCAGCCTTGAATGTATGGTAGGTCAGCTCGCAATGGTCAAAATGCTAGTTTAATAAATGTATTAATATGAATACATTTAATTTGCAATCAAAATATACGTCTAACATACATTGGTCTCTTGACCTGCTTTTCTTGACCAAGAATTTGTCTTTTTGTGCGATTCATATGATTCCTTGATTTGGTGTCTCGTTCCACAAAAGTTTGTGTATATACAATTGCTAATATTGGCCTGTCAAACACTAGTCCCAACAACCTTTGGAGCCAGGTATGCATGAAGGTCATGTATCAGCTGTCTGTTGGGTGTAAGTCTGTAATCAACATTAATATCCCAACTGTGCTTGCTGTCATTAACTGCAACTAGTTCCAGCTTATTCGATTTGAAGTTGTGTTTCTTTAACTCTCTTTGGATAAGAGCCTATATTTAGTGTGAGATATTATGTTGATGAACTACTGTACATCTCAACACTTACTAGAACTCTACTGCGATCCTGTTTACTAAGTTTACCAGCGTTTACACCAGTAAGAACCACTGAAACAACAGAAGGAACAACAGAAGCAGTAGCAGAAGCAGGTACAGTAGTAGGAGCAATAATTGCAAGAAGTTGTCCAGAGGTATTGGCAATGTTATCAAGTATTTTCAATGAATCTGTTTTGCCCTTAATGACAATATCAATGTTCAAATCATTGGTCTTGAGACTTTCCTCTATAGCAATGAGTCTTCTTAAAAGCTCAGCATATTCCAGAAATAAAGCCAGGGCAATTGACTGACAGTTGTTGGCCATGGTCTGAAAGCTAATAAATAAAACATTATACATGAGTTGATTGTTAATTACATTTGTTTTATATATATATTCATTGTATATATAGAATGTTATTAACATACAAAAGAAGTTAGATATTAAGCAAAAGAATAAAGTGTAGTTAATGGAAAGATAGTAAAAGTAAAAGCAAGAAATCATTTATTATATTATATCTGTTGCTTTAAATACTCAGGATTTCTTTAATATGTGTATCTCAATTAATACTTCCTGAAATTAATGGGTGCAAATTGGCTTTGAACATTCTTTTTTTAACTCAATTCAATATATAATTTCTGTCTTTCAGCCTTTTGGTCCTTTAGTCTTTTGTTCTTTTTGTTTTTTTTTCATTTACAAGTTTTCTCTCTTTTCTTTCTTTCTAACATTTATTATATTAACAATTTTTTTTGGTAAGATATCTTTTTCTTTAATATTATATATATATATAAATAAAATAATAATAATTGTTTTCTATTGATATAGATGCTTGCATTTTGTTTCCTTCTGATGTATCCCCTTCACAATATCTATCCAGATTAGCTAAGGTTAGTAAATATATTTTATGCTGTCATCTTATAAAATTAGTCTGATTTTTTTCTTTCTTTTAAATAGATCATATTGCTGAAATTACTCTCTATCATTAAACATGGTTATGAACATGGTAATATTTTATTTTATTTTAATCTATCTCTTTTTAATAAGCACATGACTTAATAATATTTCTATTATAGATGAACCTCCCTCTCATGAGCACATTGCAAATCAAGAACTTTCATTTCATACAAGTGCCATTGATATGGTAAATTTTTTTATTCTCTGTATATATAACAATATTATTTATTTTGTATATTATTTTTTTTGTAAAGAGGAACTGGTCCTTGTATTTATTGTGTGTTAAGAAAGGAACACAATTATTTTTGGATTTATTTTGTATATTAATGTATCTGTATTATTAAAATGTATCAGTAACCACTCTCTGACCGTAAGTCATGTGATCAAAGCTGCCCAATGTTATAATACACCAAATATCCAAATTTTATTACTTGATTTTATAACTTTATACAGATTATACATTCATTACAGATCACATGACTTACATTGGTTTTTTATGATTATATGATTATATATTCAGTACAGATCACATGATTTACATTTTTTTTAAATAACTGCTCCATTAATATGTTAAGAAAAAATAGCAATAATAGTAATATTTTTTCTCTAGGTTCATCAATATTTATATACTTACAAAATACCAAAACAAAAAATAAAAAATGCAGCCTTCTGAAAGCATTTGTGCCTCATGCAGACTATCTGGACATAAGCGTAGATCAAATATGCTTTGTCCTTTAAACAATAAAAACACGAGACTTTACGTGCCTGAAAAAAGAACTTATAAAGGCATCTCTACTAATGAAGAGATTTCTGCAGAAAGTAGCCAATGTAATATTTATAACTTAAATTTAAATTAATATACTTATATTTAACTATTAAATTATAACCATTTAGCTGCCGCATTGAGATTGAGACACGAAGTATCTTCTGAAGAAACAACTCAAGTTCAAGTTCAACATGTACTTGAGTCTAATGGCTCTAATGAGTCTGATGAGAATGATGAAGACATTGAAAGTGATGATACAGAAAGTGAAGACGAGACAGATGACAGTCAATCACATGGAATTGCTCGCAGTAATTTTACAACAGAACCTGGGATTGATTATCAAGATTCAATGACTGCCAAGTGTCAGTTTTGTAATGCAATGATGTGAACAAATGAGAGAGTTTCTCGCTCATCTGTAGAAAATCCGCTGTTTTCCATGTGCTGTAACAAGGGTAGTGTTCTTCTTCTAGATTTTGAGCCAACACCGTCTGAAATGGCCAGTCTTTTAGTGCATGGTACAGCCGCATCAAACATTTTCTTTCAAAAGATTCGTGCTTATAATAGCACTTTAAGCTTTACTTTGTTGGGTGCAAAAATCAATCATTCTGTTGCAAATAACAGAAGTGGAGCATACTGTTTCAGAATACACGGCACAATATGCCATAATATTGGGTCTGTTCTTCCATCCACTGCTGAAGACTTAATTAAGCCAAGATATGCTCAGCTTTATATTTATGATCCTGTCTCTCAAGTCAACTTCCAACACAACAATGCTTCACATCTCAACCAAAATATAATAGAGCAGATTCAGAGTATGCTCATAAGAGTAAACCCATTTGTTTCTCTTTTTAAATCAATGGAGCAATACTGTAGAACAGAAAACCAAGTTGTGAATTTGACCCTTCGTTTGGTTGCTGATAGTCAACAGGATCAAAGACGCTATAATGCACCAACAGCAGAAGAAGTAGCTGTTTTGATAATGAATAATGAGCCTGGGACATCAAGAGATATTGTTCTTCACACGCAATCTAATGGGCTACAGCATATAAACGAATACCATAGATCATACGACTCTCTCCATTATGTTTTGATGTTTCCTTTTGGTAAAGATGGTTGGACAATCACTTCATGTGGAACTTCAGGAAAAAAAGTTACTGCAATGCAATGGTATTCAAGCAGACTGATGTATTGCAAAAATAGTCTTCACCTACTCCATCTCTTTGGTCGACTGTTCCAGCAGTATATTGTTGACATGTACGCCAAGATTGAGCATAATAGAATTATCTTTATTGCAAAAAACCAAAAACGACTTCGAGTAGATCTCTACAGTGGCGTACAAGACGCAATGAATCTTAATGATGGCAATTTGAATAATCTTGGAAGACGAGTCATTCTTCCTTCCTCTTTTGTTGCTTTGCCACGACATATGCGCCAGTTGTATCAAGATGCGATGGGTATTGTGCATTGCTTTGGAAAGCCAGATTTGTTTATCACATTTACGTGCAACACAGCTTGGCCAGAAATAACAAGTGCTTTACTGGGAGGGCAAAAAGTTAATGACAGGCCTGATCTTTGTTCCCGTGTTTTCAACCTAAAGCTCAAAGAACTCATGCATGATCTTACAAAGAAAAATGTTTTGGGAAAGGTTTTTGCATTTGTTTATGTCATTGAATTTCAAAAACGCGGCCTTCCACATGCCCATATTCTGTTGATTCTTTGTTCTGAAGATACACAAAGAACAATAAAAGACTATAATAGCATTTGTGGTATTTCAGGTACGAAACAATAGAAAAATAAAATATTTGATAATAGAGACGTATAGAAATACTTTGAGACTGTATATAAGTTGTCTTTATTCATAAATAAAAAGTGTCCCTTTTTATAAGAAAACACAATCTGCTCTTGTCATTACGTCTTAGTTTCTTAAGGCTTTCTTCCTTTACTATATTTGGTTATTAGAGTGTATTTACTGCTTAACTAGTGTCGGTGTTACAATTATGACATCAAGTCATAAATCGTACTTCTTTAGCTTTTAGCTTTTCTTTTCTCTTTTATACTAGAGCTTTAGGACTTCCTACTAAATTAGCTCCATATCGATCTGACACAGTTTACCTGGCAGTATGATATAATTATCTTAACAATCTTTAAGATATTATCTACAGTACTAACTATAATAATTATTGGGCTGATTACTTAATCGTTTATATATATTTTATACTGACAAGATGATAGCTACTACACTATCCCAATATGAATATGTTCTTATATGTGATAAATCCAACATCCGGGTGTCTGGATCACCACAGCATTGTATCTGCAGAAATTCCAGACCCTGACACACATCCACTGCATATAACACGGTCTGTAAAACCATGATGTATAGCCCATGTGGAGATGCCTATCCAAATGCACCATGTATGATAAATGGTAAATGCAAAAAGAATTACCCAAAGTTCTTTTATGAAAACACTGTTGAGGATGGAACAGGATATCCAAAGTATAGAAGACGCAATAATAGAAGGACAGTGGTAAAAGGTGGAAAGCTACTAGACAATCGATTAGTAGTTCCTCATAACCTATATGTTTGCGCAAAATACAATGCCCATATCAATGTTGAAGTATGTACATCTGTATCAGCTGTAAAATATTTGTACAAATATATATATAAAGGTCATGATTGAGCCATGGTAAATGTTTAACCCACCACTACCATAATCTCTACCAACCAACAAGAGCCTGTTAATGAAGTCAATAACTTTTTGGATGCATGCTATGTCTCTGCTTCAGAAGCATGCTGGAGAATATTCTCCTTCAAGCTACATAAAGAGCATCCAACACACCAAAGACTGGCCATTCATCTCGAAGACTCTCAGCAAGTTTTTTTCTCTGGAACTGATAATCCAGCTGCAGTAGCAAACAAAAATTCACACACAACATTGACGGCATGGTTTTTGTACAATGTGGAAAATGCAGATGCACACAAACACTTATATATAGACTCTCCTACAAACTTTGTTTGGAATCTAAAAGACCAACAATGGAAAAAAAGAGTACGATTTGACAGAGAAACAATTGGTAGAATATATATCATATCACCAAGAGATGCAGAAAAGTACTTCTTGAGAATTCTGCTCCATAATTTTTATGGGGCTATATGCTTCCAGGATCTCCAGACTGTAGAAGACCAACTGCATGAAACAAACCAAGCTGCGTGTCGTGCATTAGGACTCTTGATGGATGATAACGAATGGGAAGAATATATGGAAGAAGCAGCATCATATCAGCTACCATCATCATTGAGACGTCTATTTGCAATTCTTTTGGTTTTCTGTTTGGTGTCAGATCCATTTGCTCTACGGATATCCCACAAAGAATCAATGATAGAAGACTATCTAAATGCTGAAAGACTTGAAACCGACAACCCTTCCTTGCAGCCTACCCAGAAAATGTATGATAGATGTATGTGGAACATTGAAAACCATCTCTCTGTCAATTCTTTATCATTAGTATCTTTCAGTGGCTTCACCCTTCCACCAGTTTCTGCAGCATCAAATCGAACTAGGCGTAGACATGGATTGTGAACATTGATGCATGAGCAAGAAGACCTTTGCCATGAAGCTGCTTTGTTGCCAGACCCTGCCACTTTGCCATTTAATATTGATCAGCAATTGGCATACAATTCAATCATAGAAGCATTGAATGTAACTACTCTTACATCAAGACTATTTTTCATAGATGGGCCAGGCGGAACAGGAAAGACATTTGTATTCAATGCTCTTTTGTGTCATGTTTGTCATCAAGGAAAGATCGCCCTTGCTGTTGCTACCAGTGGTATTGCTGCACTACTTTTGGTTGGTGAACGCACAGCACATTCGCAGTTCAAAATTACACTTGAAGTTGATATTAATTCGATGTGCTCTATATCAGCAAACTCTCAAACAGCCGATCTACTGAGAGCAACAGAATTAATTATTTGGGATGAAGCATCGATGATCAGTAAAGATATTTGTAATGCTGTGAACCGCTCTATGCAAGACATTATGAAGTCTGTAAATCCCTTACTTGAAACAGTGCCATTCAGTGGAAAATTGTTTGTATTTGGAGGAGATTTTAGACAAGTTCTTCCTGTAATTCCAAGAGCATCAAGATCGCACATCGTAGAACAATGCATTAATCATACCCACGTATGGAGACATGTCAACCACCTGAACCTTACAATCAACATGCGACTTTCTCAAGCAACAACGCCAGAAGAAGAAACTGAGCTCAGAGACTTTGCAGCCTTTTTGTTGAGTGTTGGCAGTAGTACTATTCTCAGTTCTGGTGGTGAAAACACCATTCCAATCCCTGAGCAAATGCTAATTCCCGGCTGTAGACTCCTCCACCTTGCAAATGCTGTATTCACTGATCTGAATACAAATTCACAAAATACTGATTTTCTCATGTGTCATGCAATACTTACTCCAAAAAACTATGATGTAAAAACAATTAACAACCTTCTTCTTGACCAATTTCCTGAAGTAGCCAGCGAATTCAAAAGCATTGATCGAGACAACACTGATGATAATCTTCTGGCATACCCAATTGAACTGCTGAACAAATTTGATTCTGGATCTCTGCCCCCTCACAGTCTCAAGCTTAAAAAGGGGTGCCCAATTATGCTACTTAGAAATCTCGATCCAAAAAATGACCTATGTAATGGCACTTGCCTGATATGCAATTCTTTTCACTGATTTGTCATAAAGGCTACAATAGTAACAGGATCTCACGCTGGAAAAATTGCTCTCATCCCAAAAATCAAGCTCAATCCATCTGAATCAACATCAACTATAGACTTCCAATGCTGCCAGTTTCCTGTTCGCCTTGCTTTTGCAATGACAATCAACAAATCACAGGGGCAGACACTTGATCATGTTGGTCTATACTTACCTTCACCAGTATTTGGACATGGTCAGCTTTATGTTGCCCTATCCCGTATCAGAAAACCGTCAGGAATCAAAATCATGGTGGATATCCCTGATGCCAGCACAACTCAAAATACTGTCTATACAGACAACGTCATATATCATGAAGTATTTGACGAACCAACAGACTAAGTCATATAATATATAATCTTATACAAGTATCCTAACACTTTCTTTTTGTAAGCTTTCGATTGTTTTATATATATATTATATCAATACCAATTTCAGTATTTTACTAATTATATACTCTTCTTTCAAAAACAACAAATATAGTCATAATGAAGAAGCATTATAAGTAAAGAGACATTATGTTTTTTAGGTAGATCTTATTTAGCTAAAGTACATGTAGGTAATATAAGGTAGGGTAAGGGTATGTAACGTTAGGGACCTCTTGAGGGTTGGGCTTACCAAAGCGAAGCAGCAAAGAGCCCAACCCTCAAGAGGATAGGGTAAGGTCAGGGATATCAGGGTCCCTGGGTCGGGTTTTTACCAAAGCAAAGTGGCAGTAAAAACCCTCTCAGGGCAACACATTTAACCAAAGTGTAGCATAGATGCTAAATGCTAGTTATTGTTGAAAACATAATAAGATGCAATTACATAGAACTTATTTCCATTTGGTGGGTATTGTATAAGGCCAACTTGATGATGGATATAATCGACACTTATTACTGAGTGGGTATTTTTGGTGGGCCATAGTCTGACTGAGTTTTATTCTTGCTATTTTTGGTGCGATGAGATTGAGCATAGAGATACCCTTTTTCGAAAAATTAGGTTCATTTCCCGAAAAAAAATCCAAATTTGTTAATAAAAAGAGGACGATTTTGACATTTTTATCAGAATGGATGTCTTTATTTTAACATGAATATATGTCGACTAAAAGTTATATAATTCAAGGCTAGCTACTACTACTACTAGAATGGACCTTTCTTGACAGCTTTCTTACCTTATAATGCTCTAATATATATGATTATTGATTGGAATTACTTGTATTTATAATGATTTATTACTCATACAGTTTTCTGGAAAGCCATAAAATAAAGACATATATTTTGATATAACAGTGAAAGTAGTACATATTTATTGAATATAATAAGAAGTATTTATGTAGAAAAATAATTAAATGAAGATAGTTTTATATCTTTTACGATAATCGAGCTCTATATTTATCTAGAGAAATTCCAAGCTGAACTCAGTCATTCTCCATTCTTTGAGCAGCTTCTTCAGGGGATATATTCTCTAACTCTGCTCTTTCATTAATTGCATCATACAGCTCTTTTCTTCTACTAAAAAATCTAGACTCTTTACGATCTTTTCTTCATGCAGTTCCGTACTTATTTTCTAAGGATTGAATGGATGGGCTGCCATTAAAGCCGAAAACATATTCTCTCCATACATCAGTAACAGAGAAAATTCTTCGGCTCATTGTATACTGTTCCGGCTGTTCTGGGTGTGTTGGCTGTTGAGATGTTACGGCACTATGTAATGGAGTACTTTGGGGTAGTGGCTGTAGAGGTTGTGATGTAATGATGTTACGCTGTAAAGGTAGGTTCGATGGTATTGTAATTGTAGAGTTACTGAATTGATCGTATCCGAGAGCAAAAAAATTGATAAAATTGTTGTTTAATCTATTAATGGAGGCGGCGTGTGAAGAGAGGTGGGCATATATCATGGACTGCATCGAATTCATGGTGGCGTGAACTGTTCCGAAACCAGCTCTGACACTATCTACCATCTCTGGCATAACCATATCCATCCTGTTATTGCTCATGAACACCTCTTCTTCTTGCTGTACTGTGGAGAGAACTTGCTGTTTGAAGCTTTTGTATTCCTCTGAGCTGAAGATAGCACATGTCCAAAGATAATAACCTGGGAATTTTTTTTTCAGAAGAACAGAGTCCTAAAAAAAAGCAGCAAAGAAATATTACTTAGAGAAAATATTACAAACAGTGCTTTAATAACAACATGTACCTGTAGAAATACCACTCGAAGTCGCAAAAGTAAATCCAAAAAAATTGGGCCAGCTATGTCCTCTTGGACATCTCCATTTGCAAATTTCTGTTTCCAAGATTCGATATTTGGGAAAACCATTGTTTGTAGAGAAGCCAAAGGTTGAACCACTGCTCGTGCTAAAAAGAAGTTGCTACTGTTTCCAGAGAACCCTGTTAAAGCCTTCATTGCTTCCACAGGCAATGTTGACATATAACATCCCACCATACGGTCTGTTCCCCACCTTCCAACCATTCGTTGTTGGTCGCCGGAAACATTCTCTTGTGCAATCATATTGAGAGCACTTTTGCGGTTGGCATGGGTGACCTTTGAAGTATGGATCCCAACTGATTTGAATGCCTCAAGGTATATTTTATGCTGCGTCTTGTATTGTATTGGCTTGAAGCGGTCGTCACCTTTAAAAAGAGCTGTTTCATACCATTTTTCATGGGAAGAAAAGTCGGGAAATGTCTCATTCTCATAATGAAATCTTGAGAATAAACTCATGGCCAATGCACCGACGGAACAGACTTCAAATTGACAATGACGGATTGACGATCCATACTCAATCTTTCTGTGTTGATTGGTTTTTCCAAAGGTCATGGTTGCCACCAGAGCAATGCATTGTGTGGCGCCTTGGTTGTCTAATTCCAAAGAGAAAAGGTCGGCAAATTGCATTCCAAGAACTGTTTGACTTCGGCATAGCATTGCATGACTTATAAGAAAGCAAAGGCGATCTCGACATGTGCGGGTATCGTTTTTTCCATGAAATATTGACTGATTCTTTCTAATTCTTGCTTGGTGTATCCATTGTTAAGTGTATTCTTTCCACGATCTTCGAAGTTTTTTCTAACAGTCTGTGCGCGTGCCTTATTTGCGATATCAAGGAAAGCACGGACAAGTGGTCCTCTTGCTACACCATTGGGATTCAATCCAAGAGCTTTCTGCTTGCTACATATATCGGCTACTGCCTTGACATAGGCCGCTATTGATTCTTTGCCTAATGGAATCGGGGAGTTGTTATCATCCCTCTTTAATTTACGTCCTCTATTCATGACATGATCCATCATGAAAAAGCTTAGTTTCTGATCACTCACAAGTTCACCATCTCCGAATTCTTTCTTGAGACACCATTGCTGTTTGAAATGTATAAAAACACTTTTAATATTTTTTTTATACAGAAAACTATATTATACATACTCTCCATTCTTCTTGCTTTGCAAGATATGCTTTCGTCGTATTTGTAGGGCGCTGGTCCAGGTTTTGAGCTAATACCAATTGGTTGCTACTGTACATTGCTGATGTGTTGTCCATCATACGCTGAAGACTTGGATCATTGATGGTAGTGTTGTTTCTGTTGTTTATTTGAGGCTGAATAAATAGAAATAAAATAATGTATAATATATCAACAACATTATTCATAAAGTCTTTGAAAATTTGAAGTAATAACATATTAATTATGGCAAGATATACTTACAGCTCTTTATGAGAATGTTTGGTTTGTTATAAAGGTAGTTTCTTTTTCTATTAATTGTAGTACTCTTTATATTCTTTTTTTTAATGAAAACTATCAGAGTACATTGTACTAAAATACATTATGAAGAGAACTAATCACATTCAAGTAGAATAGTGTATTGGAAGTATAGAAGACATTGTCAGGAACCAATGTCTTTGTTTGTTAAAGGTAAACCAATCATAGACTTCAAATGCCTTGCAAATAAAGATATCTTTTTATTATTAGATGAACCACTAAGGATTCATACTTCTCTTCCTAATATATTGTAGTATAACATGTAAAATAAATATAAAAATAAATATTGACTATAATAAGTAACCAAAAGTCAAAAGTTGTTGTTTATTGGATGTATCTGAGCTTGCATTTCATATGAGTCCAATATGCGATATATCATGGTATTCGTCATGGTATTTTTATGAAAATTATATGGAAACAGATAAATACTTTTCTTTTTTCAAAAAAGTACTGCCAATTTTTAAAAACCCGCCGAAAAATACCTGAGTTTTGTGTGAGTCTCAAGAATCAGATACTGTGCATTATCTGCAGTAAACTATTATACTCTATTTAATTAAGAGAGGAGTCCTTTTACTGCAGTTGATGCTCAGAAGATGTTACTGTGGTTAATCTTTACAAGACATTACTGCAGTTTGTTATCTATGAGGTATCTTTGACACACAGAACTGCTGCGATCAATTATCCCGATTTCTCGGATTCATCAAAATAATGTCCGACACGGGAACGACACATGACCAAAAAACACACATACATTTACGTAACAAGTTTTACACTTCCCCAACGGGGAATTGAACCCCGGCCACGACGGTGAGAGCGTCGGATCCTAGCCACTAGACCATTGAGGAGGTTTTATTATTGATATAAAGTGTTGCAAAAACAGGCAAAATGTAATAAAAATTTGGTTGTTTGGCAGTGTGTTGATGTTGCAGAATTCTTTGTAACTCTAGAAAAATTATATTTTATTATTTTTTTTTTATTTTCTGATGGCGGCTGAGTCTGGATAGAAAGCAATTTTTCTATTCGTAGAACAAAATACCAATAAGTACAATGAAACACTATGGCTAAAAAAGTAGTAATATGTTACTACTTTGGTAGCATAACTGCCATTTTTTACATAATAAAAAATGTCAGATTCACTACAGCAGGATGAATGACAGTTGGGCCGAAAGTAGGCACATAACTGCCATTTTTTTGGTCGAAACCCAATAAAATCTCCGCTGTTTGTTGTAAGATGGTAATGTCATTTGTAGCAATTTAAAAAAGTAACATGAAAACACTTTTTTTGTTGCTGTACAATATTTTCAATACTGTAAAAAATGTTTGTAAGTTGTAATGACCACTTTGAGTATTGAAATATATGTTTTATTGAATATCAAAGATGTCAACAATTATTAAGATCAATAATTTTTGGAATGTGTGAACGAAATGGTAACATAACTGCCATTTTTTATTTTTTAAACTATGTTCTTTTTTTTTTAGATATTCTTTTTATCTTGATGAATTGGCAATTTGATTTTATTTAAATGGCGTAATGGCGTATAGAGCATATAGGGAATGAAGAGAAAAGCATAAGGTTTATAGAGAATAGAAAAAAAACCAGAGTATATAAAGAAGAAAAGAAAGACGGGGCATATAGAGATTAAAAAAACATAAGAAATAGAGAATATTAAAAAAAGAATATGAGATACAAGGATGATATAAAAAATATAAAAGATATAAGGATATAGAGCATATAGAAAAATAAGATAAAAATAAAAAGGATTACAGAATGGAAAGATTGCCTTTAGTAATGCACATGTTGTTGTTAAAGATATAATAGGGCGCGATTACATAAAACTGGTTTCCATTCGGTGGGTATTGGACCAGACCAACTTGATGACAAATGTCATTTACACTTATAACTGCATAAGTCGGTTGCATTTGGTGGCCTAGTGTATGGGTGCTTTGTGACCATTGTTTGACGATAGGTACTGATGAGTCATGACCAGCCGCGTCATGTTCCTTCATGACCTCCACGAAAGCAAGAAAGTGTGGGAAGCCATAGAAATCTACATGCTGAAAGTAGAACTGTACTGTACCAACGAGCCAGCTGTGAACAATTACATTACAGTTGCTAAAATAAATAAATAAATAGAATGTAAGCAACTTTTGATTGTATATCGAAAAATATTATACTTACTTTCTATAGGGGCAAGTAAACATCATGTAATGGTTGCCACGGCTGGTCTCATTTTTCTTTCTTCAGTACATGCATGAGGAATATACAGTTGAGTCCATCCACAGACGTGCAACTACAACAACAACAGAGTCACCAAACTCGTGGCCAGTCAAGCCTGTTGTTCTCCGGTAGTATTTCAATAAAGCTTCCTTCACACTAGGGCCACCTACACCTTCCACCGAATCATTGTTCAAATTAACAAACTGATGAAACGGCTCCCACAACTGCGCACCACTAGGATCATTAGGAAGGTCCATGTAGCTCTCTCTTCCATATGGCTTTGGCCGAATGAGGTTGATTTCATCACAGATGCTGATTGCCGTGCTGGTATAATTGTGAATCGCAAATCGCTTGACAAGAAAACTGGCGTTTCGGCCACCCTTTGATTTGGACTTTATCAATTTCGAGAAGACGCCAATTACTCTCTCCATTGAGCAAGTGGAGTAGCATTGCAGGGGGCCTTGCTGCTTGATGATATAGGGTATATGGACCAGGTAATGTTGCACTGGTTGGAAAACACTACGAGACAGGGTATTATTCTGGACTTGTTGATATAAAAACGAGTGCCAGTGCTTGAAGTATCTATTATTAATATTTAAAAAATGGTAACAATCAGCTATTTGTAATGATAATATATGAGATGTATAATAACTTACGACTCCATCTCATCAAGCAATTCTGATGTCAACGTCCATTGCAAGGCAAGCGCACAACCTTTCACGAGAGATAATAGAGCTGTTTTGACAGCCCTATTTGGTAAATAAGGCACAACCAAAGTGGGGACAAGGTATAAGAGAAAGTAAAGCCAGTCTACTGCGCGAGTACCATCGATCTTGGCAAATACGTTGTCGAAACTACCTTGAAATGAGGTGGGTATATATTTTCGTGAGCTGGTAATACAGTTTCCAATTGTTACAAGGTCTGCTCTTGGTATATGAAAAGGGTATTCGGTGGTATTGAGGGTATTGTCTGGATGGGTATAATAAAATTTGGTTTCCTTTGTGAGGGTGACGGTAATCAGGTCATACACAAGCTTTCCAATCCCTCTTGCAATTAAATGAAGTTCATCTAATGCAAAAAATGATGATCCAGAGAAGGTTGAGAGTTGGGTATATATGCTCGGCTGGTATATGTTCTTCGACTATTACAAGCAGTTATTTAGTATGAAAAAAAGATGGCTAATTGAACATTTGTATACTTACAGGGTTACCTACTTTGAAGTCTTCCAAAGGTCTTAACCGGGCGGAAATGTCATCAAAGTACATGCCATGCCGTCTGTTAGTAGGGCATTTGCCTTTGGTCTCACAAAAACGGCAACCAAATAAACTTGTATGGGAACCAATGTGGGCCATACCAGCTACAGCTGGAATATCGCCAGAAGCAAGCAGAAGATAGACCTTGGATCTGCAAAGCTCCACTCCATTGTGCTTGACAACCAAGCCATGTGCCTCAAGATCTCGCAATTCATTGATGATGGGTATAAGAAAGGAGTCCAAATGAGTTGGCTTCTTGGGGCCAGGCAAGATTGCCAGTTGCAAAAGGTATTTGTTGGTATATCTAAGTATTTTATTAGTAATTTTTTTTTAAAAAAATGTAATAATAATAATAAATAGTAATAAATTAATTAATTACCTGATGGATGAGTCTAGGTTGAATATTATGCAATGGATGATGGTATATGAGTTTTTGCCTTTCTTTTGATTGACAAACCCATTGGTATAAAGCCCAATGGCAATATCATTGGGATTGGAGAACAGGCCCTGCTGTACCAACTGCTTGTAATTGTCACCATCAAAAATGTCGGTTAGCTGACCAGCTACAGATTCCCGGTTTGCTCTGTAACAGAGGAGTTCTCTTGTGGCTGGATCTGCCAACATTTGAGAAAGCATATCCCCAACTGACATAAGTTTCATACTGGCGGCTGGTGTCTGACTTTGATCGGGATCAGTCTTGTATCACAGTTTGCTGCAGTCAACACAAGATTCCTGGTCGTCATTAATGCCATACAATTGACAACCACTAGAGCAGACATCATACTCATGGCCCTTGACACTTGACTTTGACTTGAGCAAAGCATCAACAGTTTCGCCATGACTGATCTTAGCCCCAGGTTCTAAAAAAACGATATCACTACATGTTAGTGATCTGGAATTAAAATACAAGGTAACAGAAAATATAATATTTTACCCATCATTATATCGTCATGGTCTCGGATGACAGTGTTTATAAATTGAACAATGTCTCTATATGCTGCTCTAGCAATTCTATGCTGTAGCATCAATTGAGACAGATGAATACTCATCAACTCGGCCTTGATAAAAGTATTTGTACTGATTTGGCTGCTGTCGTAAATGTGAGCTTCACCCTCACTGTCCTCAAAATTACATGCGCACTTATATGAAATAGTATTATCAAGCTCCATAGACTCCATAGTATATTCTGTAATACATTATTTAGTAATTGGAAAATAAATAATACAATTACAGCTCTTTTCATTACCTGAATTGCTAACAGATTCATCTTCATTACTAGTATCATTTTCGTCATGGTACATGTCAACATCATTCAGAATAGACTGGTCAATTTCAGTCATTGTTGCTGAATCTTCTCTGTGAATTCTCTTGTGGTTTTGCAGCTTCTGGTAGTTATCAAAAAACAAGACACATTGATCACATTGGTATTACTGTGTAGATATTCTATCTCTCTGCTGGCTGGCGTTGGAAGAAGACATATTGGTTGGGTTGGTACGTATGTAATATATAAAATAAAGCTGCGAAGAGGATTTTGGTGCTATTTATTAAATGTAAAAGACATCTTTATATACTCTTTATTTTTTAACTAAAATGCTTGCGGCTCTTTTTCTTTTTCTCTCTCATAATGATGATATAGCAATGATTACAGTAATGACAATGCTAGGTGAAACACCTGTCAGTAAATAATTCCCGTGGTTGGAAAGATTCTTCTTCATTAATAATTATGATGTAAGTTAAAATACTTCTTGGTTGACAAGGGGGTACCATTAAAAGAGCACCGGTGAAACAGATACGTACTCTTTACTTGTGAGCGATTAGATATTCTTTGGGCTTTATAAAGAGGTATATGTATATTTAGGATAATTAATGACCAAATAATTTATGTTTTTTTTTAAATAAATTATCAATTACTCTCTAATACCAAAGGCAAAGAAAAACAGCCTTCTAATAATTAACAGTTAAAAAAAAGTAGTACTGTCTAAACACATTGGTAGAAAAGACATATTTATATTATCTGTGTTGTACTAATAATATTTTTGAGATAGTGAATATATATTTAGCTAATAGCATTATTTTCTTGTTTATGTATAAAACTTAAAGAAATAGATATAGATAATGAGGGCTATAGTCTGATACTCTTTTACTGACATCATCAAGATAAGCACTACTGATCGAAAGGGGTGTTAATTGAAAGTGCCGATGTGAGTTAAAGCACACCTTTTTCAAAAATGTACAGTTTCAGTCAAAAATGCCCATTGGTAAATAATAGTAATGACAGTTAAAATTATTTTTACCTTTGATGACAGCATCAATCAAAAGTTTTAGTCGATAATGATAATAAGTATGATATGAACTTGAGTATCATAACATTTACTTTAATGTTGATAAAAAGGGGCTAATTAACTATATGATGTTCAGATGTTATATAGCTACTGTAGAGTATATTTAAAGTTATAATTTTAACTGGTACAGGGTTTTGTCATCGAGAACTTTAACCAAATTTCATGCTATATCTGCAATATGTATAGAGTTATATTATTATATCATATACTTTAAAACGTTTAATATGTAGACGGTGCAAAGTATGAACATTTATACATATAATATTGATTTAAAGTCTAATTCATTTTATCTTTATATTTCTTACAGTTTTGTTGTGTCGACACGAAAAGACTGTATCATGTTCACATGAGCTACTGCAGACAGGTGCAGACAGGTGCATACAAGTGCATAAGCATCCCTTCTTTTATATGTTTTGTTTGTACATCTGTCTGTATCTTTTTCATATAAATAGCTATCAATTGCTTGTAATAAATCGTTGCCTTTCTCAAACTCAAATCGCTCTTATTCTACTTGTCTAAACTATCACCTTTTCTTTTCAACTCACTGCTTATAGCTAAAAAAAAACTTAAACATGTCCGATATTAACACAACTCTCCTCAACTCAATTCAAAAGATTGAGGTTGATCTTGCTGAAATCAAGCAAGCATTGCGCGAGCTTCAAAGGCAATTCAGCAATCAATTTGCGCCAGCAGTCAGTGCGGAAGATCTAACTACAATGCAACAAAGCATTATTGAGCAGAGTTGTAAGTCATATATATTCTGTGCTTAGATGTTTATTTACTTTATTAATATTGTCATACATTTTTTGTAGCTCTTGAGCGCATTGCCGAGTCTGTGAAAAGAGCCCAGCTCACAGAGTACCCTGATCAGCTTGGTAAGCGAGTAATCAATACTGGTGGCGAGTTCAAAGGAAAAAATGAAGCACAAAAATACAATCTGTTGCTTCAGATTCTTCACGAGCAGGACTGGAAGGCGCGCTGCAAAGAAGTTCCACAAGGGCAGCCTTTGCCCCCATTAGTCCCTCTTTCAGACCATGATTTGACAGTAAAAAGACTGCATCTCAAAACATTAGGCCGTACGGTAAACCATGATATCATTGACAAAGACTATCCTGCGGCCTCAAAAGAATGGAAGAATATCCCAGAGAAAAACAGGGAATACTACATGATGCATTTGGAGAGGTTGGCGAAGAATGGTGGATTGCACATCCACCAATGTAAAAGAATGTGGTGTGCAAGAAGCCTTCTTCGGGAAAGCTTCAAGAGCGACAACCAGATGCACAAGAGAAGAATGGCAGAGAAGAACAAAGTAAGTTTATCAATTAACAAATCTATATATTGTAAACTTTAATTAACATTGTTTCCTTTTATTATGCTATAGACACAGCAAGACATAAGTGATTCTTCGCTTTCTTCTCCTGATATGTCAGAAACTGGTGATGTTGAGTTGCCCATAATGGCAGATGTGCTGTAAGTTACCATTGTTGCTTTTTCTCATGCGCTGTTAATACAAAACTAATATAAACTTCTTACTCTTTTATGTAGGTCTCCTCCACCCACAGCAAGTGTCGAGCCTGCTTGCAAGAGAAGCCGAAGATCGTAGTTTGGCTGCTGTGATTGGCCGAGTTTGATTTTTTTAGTCTGTCTTTAGTGCATTTTTTTTCTTATCTTGTCATTTTTCTTTTTATGTTTTTTATTCCTTTTTTCTTTCATATAACAAATTTATTGTCCTCTTTCATATGATTGCTAATGTTGTGATTACAAGAATTTGAAGCTAATGTACAGCATCTACAATTCCGCTACATTCAAATATAAAAGGAAATAGTATATAGCCTTTTTTTTGGGAAAAAAATTAATAGTAATATTTTTGTACTGATATATTATACTTGGGAGTCGTTCTATTATATGTAAGTATATTGAGTAAAATAAACACGTTAAGCTTTCTAACAAGATGCTCATTCTGGTTGTATGAATCAGATTCGAATTAGCTTCATGTTACATGACTTGAATATTTGCTCAAGTTTTTCTTCTTCTACGATAACGACTTTCTATAGTGCTTATATTTTATTGCTTTTCTTATATATAGATCTTAAATATTAATACATTCTTTAATATATATATATATTCTTAGAGTAAATGCTTATTTTACTGAACAAGTAAGCATATTATATAAAGGTAAGCATTATAATAATATTATATCTATTTATTTATTTTAAGTTTTTTCTCTAATATTAGTATATTTGTAGAAATCAGTAAAAAATAATAAGTGCTATCTAAGATATATTAGAATACCCAAAGTATATGAAATACAATTTGAATAGTAGTGTTTTACTGCATACGTTTTGCAGTAGCTAAACAGAACCATTTTTTATTGCGAGTGGCTGATGGAATTGGTTTTTCATTATTACTATTATTATTATCATTTTCATTTAATAAAACATGCATTGAAATAAAGATTCAATTCAATTAAACCCGATTCAATATTGTATAATAAAAAACAGACCATTCTGTTAAAGCTGCAAAGGAAAAACAAGAGGTTGTGCTAGAATTGAAAGCAATAGAACAAAAGAAAGAATGTAATAGAGGAAAGGAAGGACGCTTGATTTTTTTTTTTGAAAAATGGTAACAGTGCCTGTTTTGGCTTTTTACATAATAAATAACTGCCATTTTTTATTATGAAAAAAATGGTAACAGTGCTTGTTTTGGCTTTTTACATAATAAATAACTGCCATTTTTTACTATGTAAAAAATGGTAACAGTGCCTGTTTTGGCCTTATACAGAGTCATAACTGCCATTTTTTACTTAATAAAAAATGGCAGTTATGTTACCAAAGTGGTAACATGTTACCATTTTCTCCGCCGTAGTGATAATGATATGAGTATATCATCTGATGTCTGTTTTCTTATATCATAGATAATATATTGTTAAGTTATTACCCACACTCTTGTTTGAGTGATTAGTGATGTTGACTAAGGTGTGTGACCTTATTATCAGTATATTCTTTATTTAATGATAGTGTGAGAAATAATGTATAATTGATACTGGTTGCTTATTCAATATGTCTTTGTCTTATTGTCTGTGTGCTCTATTTGAATCTACGATTATGTTGGATACAACAACATATACTCCTTGATCCCCAGTGGGTTTGACCTTTTACTATAACAAAGTTAAAAGGTCAAACCCACTGGGGATTGAAGAGTATATGTAAAATCGAAGAGAGGATAAAAGGTACTTTTTATTGATAGGAATTGAATTGTCTTATATAGTTTTCTAAACTAATACTGAGTGGGTATTTTTGGTGGGCCATAGTCTGACTGAGTTTTATTCTTGCTATTTTTGGTGCGATGAAATTGAGCGTAGAGATACCCTTTTTCAAAAAATTAGGTTCATTTCCCGAAAAAAAATCCAAATTTGTTAATAAAAAGAGAACGATTTTGATATTTTTATCATAATGTATGTCTTTATTTTAACATGAATATATGTCGACTAAAAGTTATATAATTCAAGGCTAGCTACTACTACTACTAGAATGGACCTTTCTTGACAGCTTTCCTACCTTATAATGCTCTAATATATATGATTATTGATTGGAATTACTTGTATTTGTAATGATTTATTACTCATACAGTTTTCTGGAAAGCCATAAAATAAAGACATATATTTTGATATAACAGTGAAAGTAGTACATATTTATTGAATATAATAAGAAGTATTTATGTAGAAAAATAATTAAATGAAGATAGTTTTATATCTTTTACGATAATCAAGCTCTATATTTATCTAGAGAAATTCCAAGCTGAACTTGGTCATTCTCCATTCTTTGAGCAGCTTCTTCAGGGGATATATTCTCTAACTCTGCTCTTTCATTAATTGCATCGTACAACTCTTTTCTTCTACTAAAAAATCTAGACTCTTTACGATCTTTTCTTCATGCAGTTCCGTACTTATTTTCTAAGGATTGAATGGATGGGCTGCCATTAAAGCCGAAAACATATTCTCTCCATACATCAGTAACAGAGAAAATTCTTTGGCTCATTGTATACTGTTCTGGCTGTTCTGGGTGTGTTGGCTGTTGAGATGTTACGGCACTATGTAATGGAGTACTTTGGGGTGGTGGCTGTAGAGGTTGTGATGTAATGATGTTACGCTGTAAAGGTAGGTTCGATGGTGTTGCAATTGTAGAGTTACTGAATTGATCGTATCCAAGAGCAAAAAAATTGGTAAAATTGTTGTTTAATCTATTAATGGAGGCGGCGTGTGAAGAGAGGTGGGCATATATCATGGACTGCATCGAATTCATGGTGGCGTGAACTGTTCCGAAACCAGCTCTGACACTATCTACCATCTCTGGCATAACCATATCCATCCTGTTATTGCTCATGAACACCTCTTCTTCTTGCTGTACTGCGGAGAGAACTTGCTGTTCGAAGCTTTTGTATTCATCTGAGCTGAAGATAGCACATGTCCAAAGATAATAACCTGGGAATTTCTTTTTCAGAAGAACAGAGTCCTAAAAAAAAGCAGCAAAGAAATATTACTTAGAGAAAATATTACAAACAGTGCTTTAATAACAACATGTACCTGTAGAAATACCACTCGAAGTCGCGAAAGTAAATCCAAAAAATTTGGGCCAGCTATGTCCTCTTGGACATCTCCATTTGCAAATTTCTGTTTCCAAGATTCGATATTTGGGAAAACCATTGTTTGTAGAGAAGCCAAAGGTTGAACCACTGCTTGTGCTAAAAAGAAGTTGCTACTGTTTCCAGAGAACCCTGTTAAAGCCTTCATTGCTTCCACAGGCAATGTTGACATATAACATCCCACCATATGGTCTGTTCCACACCTTCCAACCATTCGTTGTTGGTCGCCGGAAACGTTCTCTTGTGCAATCATATTGAGAGCACTTTTGCGGTTGGCATGGGTGACCTTTGAAGTATGGATCCCAACTGATTTGAATGCCTCAAGGTATATTTTATGCTGCGTCTTGTATTGTATCGGCTTGAAGCGGTTGTCACCTTTAAAAAGAGCTGTTTCATACCATTTTTCATGGGAAGAAAAGTCGGGAAATGGCTCATTCTCATAATAAAATCTTGAGAATAAACTCATGGCCAATGCACCGACGGAACAGACTTCAAATTGACGATGACGGATTGACGATCCATACTCAATCTTTCCGTGTTGATTGGTTTTTCCAAAGGTCATGGTTGCCACCAGAGCAATGCATTGTGTGGCGCCTTGGTTGTCTAATTCCAAAGAGAAAAGGTCGGCAAATTGCATTCCAAGAACTGTTTGACTTCGGCATAGCATTGCATGACTTATAAGAAAGCAAAGTCGATCTCGACATGCGTGGGTATCGTTTTTTTCCATGAAATATTGACTGATTCTTTCTAATTCTTGCTTGGTGTATCCATCGTTAAGTGTATTCTTTCCACGATCTTCGAAGTTTTTTCTAACAGTCTGTGCGCATGCCTTATTTGCGGTATCAAGGAAAGCACGGACAAGTGGTCCTCTTGCTACACCATTGGGATTCAATCCAAGAGCTTTCTGCTTGCTACATATATCGGCTACTGCCTTGACATAGGCCGCTATTGATTCTTTGCCTAATGGAATCGGGGAGTTGTTATCATCCCTCTTTAATTTACGTCCTCTATTCATGACATGATCCATCATGAAAAAGCTTAGTTTCTGATCATTCACAAGTTCACCATCTCCGAATTCTTTCTTGAGACACCATTGCTGTTTGAAATGTATAAAAACACTTTTAATATTTTTTTTATACAGAAAACTATATTATACATACTCTCCATTCTTCTTGCTTTGCAAGATATGCTTTCGTCATATTTGTAGGGCGCTGGTCCAGGTTTTGAGCTAATACCAATTGGTTGCTACTGTACATTGCTGATGTGTTGTCTATCATATGCTGAAGACTTGGATCATTGACGGTAGTGTTGTTTCCGTTGTTTATTTGAGGCTGAATAAATAGAAATAAAATAATGTATAATATATCAACAACATTATTCATAAAGTCTTTGAAAATTTGAAGTAATAACGTATTAATTATGGCAAGATATACTTACAGCTCTTTATGAGAATGTTTGGTTTGTTATAAAGGTAGTTTCTTTTTCTATTAATTGTAGTACTCTTTATATCCTTTTTTTAATGAAAACTATCAGAGTACATCGTACTAAAAATATATTATGAAGAGAACTAATCACATTCAAGTAGAATAGTGTATTGGAAGTATAGAAGACATTGTCAGGAACCAATGTCTTTGTTTGTTAAAGGTAAACCAATCATAGACTTCAAATGCCTTGCAAATAAAGATATCTTTTTATTATTAGATGAACCACTAAGGATTAATACTTCTCTTCCTAATATATTGTAGTGTAACATGTAAAATAAATATAAAAATAAATATTGACTATAATAAGTAACCAAAAGTCAAAAGTCGTTGTTTATTGGATGTATCTGAGCTTGCGTTTCATATGAGTCCGATATGCGATATATCATGGTATTTGTCATGGTATTTTTATGAAAATTATATGGAAACAGATAAATACTTTTCTTTTTTCAAAAAAGTACTGCCAATTTTTAAAAACCCACCGAAAAATACCTGAGTTTTGTGTGAGTCTCAAGAATCAGATACTGCATATTTGGGTTGTGTTTGGCAACCTATTGAGCTGTTTTGTGACCGCTATTTGACAATTGGTATGGAAGAGTTGTGGGCAGCCGCGTCATGTTCCTTCATTACTTCAACAAAAGCAAAGAAACGAAGAGAGCCAAGTGAATCCTCATGCTGCAAGAAGAATAATACCACACTAACGAGCCAGCTGTAAACAATTATGTTACAGTTGCTAAAGTAAATAAATAAATATAATGTAAGCAACTTTTGATTTTATATTGAAAAATGATACACTTACTTTCTGTAAGGACAGATAAACATCACATAATGATTACTGCAGCTTCTTTCATTTCTTCTTTGTCAATACATGCAAGATGAATATACAGTTGAACTCATTCATAAACAACCAGTAACAACAATCGTAGAATCACCAATATCAGAAATCATCAGACCCAAAGTTCGTTGATAGTATCTAGTTAAGGCATCCTTCACACTAGGGCCGCTTACACCTTCCACCAAATCATCGTTCAAATGAGCAAATCAATAAAATGGCTTCCACAACTGTGCACCACTAGAATCATTAGAAAGATTCATATAACTTTCTTTAGCATACGACTTGGGCTGAATAAGATCAATTTCGTTCTGAATACTGATGGCTGTGTTGACATAGTTATGCAATGTAACTTGTTTCACAAGAAAACTGGCATTACGGCCGCCCTTGCACTTAGACTTGATTAGCTTAAAAAAGACACCAATTACTCTCTCCATTGATCAAGTGGAGTAGCATTGAAGTGGACCTAGTTGCTTGACAATAAATGGTATATGCACAAGATAGTGCTGTACTGGTCTGAAGACACTATAAGATATACTCTTGTTCTGGACTTGTTGTGATAGATAGTGGTGCTAGTGTTTAAAATGTCTATTGTTGTTGTTATTATTATTTTTAAAAAAAGGTTGTGATTAGTTTTGTATAGTGATATAGTGTTAGAGGCATTATGACTTACACATTCATCTCATTCAGCAACTCCGAAGTCATTGTCTATTGCAATGCCAGTGCACAACCTTTGACAAGTGACAACACCGCAGTTTTCACTGCCCTGTTCGGTAAGAATAGGACAACAAGAGTGGGAACAATGTACAGAAGAAAATCAAGCCAATCTACTGCCCGAGTGCCATCAATCTTGGAGAAGATGTTATCAAAACTGCCTTGGAATAATACAGATATATATGGTCTTGAACTTGTGATACAGTTGCCAATTGTCACAAGTCTAGTTCTTGGTATGAAAAATGGATATTCTGTGGTAGAGAAGGTATCATCTGGGCGGGTATAAAAAAATTATGTCTCCTTGGTAAGGGACACAGTGATCAAGCTGTAAATGTGCTTTCTGATTCCTTTTGCAACTAAATGAAGTTCATCTAGTGCGAAGAAGGAAGATCCGGAGAAGGTTGACAGTTCATGAAAGATGCTTGGCAGATATATATTTTTTATCTATTATAAGCAATTATTTAGTACAAGAAAAATCTAATTAAACTGTTATATACTTACAGGATTGCCGGTTTTGAAGTCTTCCAAAGGTTGCAAAGGAGCGGAACTATCTTCAAAGTACATTCTGTGCCGTCTGTTGTCTGAGGCTTTTCCTTTTGTTTTGCAGATTTGGCAACCAAACAAACTGGCATGTGAGCCAATGTGCGCCATGCCAGCCACAGTTGGGATGTCATCAGAAGCAAGCAACAAGTGGATCTTGGCACAGCAAACCTCAACTCCATTGCTCTTGATCACCAAGCCATGCACCTCAATATCTTTTATTTCACTGATGATTGACATCAGAAAAGAGTCCAAGTGGGTAGGCTTCTTGTGGCCAGGCAAGATTGCCAGCTGCAAGAGGTATTCATTTGTGTATCTAAGCTTTTTATTAGTAACTTTTTTTGAAATTTATATATTAATTGATTTATTACCTTATTGATGGGTCAAGATTGAATACAACAGCATGAACGATGGTGTACGAACTCTTGCCCTTTTTTTGGTTAACAAAACCATTGGTATATAGTCCAATGGCAATATTGTTGGAATTTGAGAACAAGCCTTGCTGCACCAACTGCTTGTAATTTTCACCATCGAAAATATTGGTGAGATGACCAGCTACAGATTCCCGGTTAGCCCTGTAATGAAGGAGTTCTCTTGTGGCTGGATCAGCCAGCATTTGAGAAAGCATGTCACTGACTGACATGAGCTTCATACTGGCAGCTGGTGTTTGACTTTGCTCAGTATCAGTCTTGTATCGCAGTTTGCTGCAGTCAACACAAGATTCCTGATCGTCATTAATGCTATACAATTAGCAACCATTAGGACAAACATCATACTCATGGCCCTTGACACTTGACTTGGATTTGAGCAAAGCATCAGCAGTTTTGCCATGGCTGATCTTAGCTCCAGGTTCTAAAAAAAAAGGAACAACATCACTACATGTTAGAAATTTGAAATTAAAGTGTAAGGTAACATAAATATTCTATTTTACCCAACATAATTTCATTGTGATCTTGAATGATTGTATTAACAAATCGGACAATGTCTCTATAAGCTGCCCTGGAAACTCCGTGCTGAAGCACCAATTGAGAGAGATAAATACTCATCAACTTGGCCTTTGTAAAGGTATTGCTACCGATTCTGCTGCTATTGTAAATGCGAGCTTCACCCTCACTGTCCTCGAAACTAAAACTGCCCTTGTAAGAAATGGCCTCGCGAATCTCCATTGCATTCACAGCATAATTTATAATGCATTATTAAATGAGTATTCCAATCACTTATTAATAATTTTATACTGATTATTATTACCTGAATTGCTAACTAATTTATTATTGTCAATAATGTCATTTCTAATATCATTTTGCAGTTCAACATCCTCTGCAATATATTGTGAAATGATATTTGCTGATGCCAAGTTGCTTTCATAACCTTTCTTATGGTTCTGAAGCTGATGGTAAATGTTGAACGACAGGGCACATTGATTGCATTTGTGTGTTTGTGTAGATAATCTATCTCTCTGCTGATTGATGTTGGAGGAAGACATATTGGTTGCTTTAGTAAGTATTAAGTATATAAAATGAAACTGTAAAAAAGATTCTGGTTATATCTGCACAACATAAAAGAGAGCTTTATATACTTTTCATCTCAGGATAATTTGCTTATTTTCTTTTATTTTATTTTTTGCAATGATATCACAATAATAAAAATGATGATAATATTAGCGAAGCACATCTTGATCAACAATGACAACAAGTATTATATAAGTATAACTATTATAACATTTACTTTACAAGATCAATGATGAATGCTTAATTAATTATATCGTATTTAAACATTGTGTTACTATTATAAAGTCCATTTACACTGATGTCATTATTTTAACCAGTAAAATATTCTGGCATTGAAAATTAAAAAAATAATGTCGTAGCAATCATATGTTTATAGTTAAGTTGATTTATCTTTTTTTCAAAAAGTTAAACAAGTAAACATTATGAAATATATAATGGGAAGTACAACTTTTATTCTTTTTATCTTTCTTAAAAAATAATAATTCAAAAATGTCTGATATCAACATCGCACTCATAAACTCTATCAGAAAAATTGAAATTGATATTGCCAAAATAAAGCAAATGGTACGCATGCTTCAAGATCAGTTTAGCAAACAATTTGCTTCAACTGTTAGTGCAGAAGATCTTAGTATAATGCAACAAAGCATCATTGAGCAAAGTGGTAAGATACATTTACTATATATCTGTATATTTACTTGTCTTATTAATATGATGGTATACAACTTCCTTTTTGGTAGCTCTTGAATGTGTTGCCAAGTCTGTAAAAAGGTCTCATTTCACTGAGTATCCTGACCAGCTTGACAAGCAAGTAATTGGTACAGGTGGCGATTTCAAAGGGAAAAATGAAGCCCAGAAATACAATTTGTTGTTGCAGTTGCTTCATGAGCAGGAGTAGAAAGATCGTTGCAAAGAAATCTCAGAAGGGCAACTTTTGTCCCAATTGATACTTCTTTCAGACAACGATTTGTCTATGAAATGATTGCAGCTCAAGACGTTGAGCCGCATGATCAAGCACGATCTCATTGACAAAGACTTTTCTGCTTTAAGTAAAGAATGGAAAGGTATTCTGGCAAAGCACTGGGAATACTACAGGATGCAATTAGAGAGAATGACAAAGGATAATGGCTTTGCTATCTACAAGTGCAAGAGCATGTGATATACCAAAAGCCTCCTCCGGGAAAGCTTCAAAAGTGACAGCCAGAAGCAAAAAAGAAGAATGGTAGAGAAGAACATTGTAAGTTTATTAATTAAACGATTTCATTCATATGTTTTAATAAACCTTTAAAAAAATTATAAGGCACAGCAAGATGCAAATGATTCTTTGCTGTCTTCTGATAATATATCAGAAACTGATGGTAGTAAGTCGCCTATTATGGTGGATGTGCTGTAAGTTACCATGGTTTCTGCTGGTTTGGTGCTGTCAATACGAAACTAATATAAACTTTTTACTTTTTTATAAAGTTCTCCTCTGGCAGAAATGAGTGTTGCACTAGCACATAACAGAAGCTGAAGATCATAGGAGGTTTTGGTTGGATCAAAATATTTTTTAGTGTATTTTTAGTTCGGTTTTTATATTTGTCTTTTATTTTCTTCTTTTCTCTTTCTTTCTCTTGTTTTTTTTATTCTTTCTCTTAAAATAAAGATACGTTGTCCTTTTTTATGTGATTGGTATCTATATAGTCATCAACATTGAAAACTAATGTACAACATCTGCAGCATTGCTACAATTAATTTTTGAATGATGCATAATAGATTTTTTTCAAAGAACAAAAAAAACTAATAATACTCTTGTGCTGCTATGTTATACTTGATAGGTTTTATATTCTATGTAAGTATCTTGATATAATATACATCTCATGTTAAAATAATGTTCATTCAGTTTTCAACTAGATTCAAGTTGACTTCATATTGTATGACTCAAATCTTTTTTTTCGGGTTTTATTTGGTAATAATTTTGAGTGATACCCACTGCTTTTTTCACTTGTCTTGTAGATATACCACTACGGGAAAAAAAGTGGGGTTTTATGGCTGCTTTATGGCGGTTTGACAGGGCGGCTTTGTGGCGGTTTTTTGCCAAATATCCACTTTGCCCCCTGGAGTTTAAATACATATTACAGATCTCCGCTTTCTGATTCTCCTTTGTTGGCTCTTCTATTGGACAGTGTTTCATTCTTTATTGTATAAAGTATATTATATAATCGATTACTTTTATTGGGTACTCTCTTAAATGTCATTTATTACTTTAATATTTTAGCTTAGAAAGGAATTCTATTGGACACTAGTAATTTTTTTAATGTTACTTTTATGAAAACAGTTTTTTATTGGATAATATACATGTAAATGTTTGATCATTTTAATAAATACAAATTTTTATTAGTTATTACAATAGAAGATCATTTTTATTAATCATTTTTATTGGTTGTTATGACAGAAAAAAAATCATATTGTTTATTTTACTGGTTATTATGACAGAAAAATAAATAATATTGTTTATTTTATTGGCTGTTAAAGCATAAAAAAATCTATAGATACATTTTATTGGCTATTTACTGTTTAATATTCTAGGTTTTTATAGTAAGATATTCTATTCAATTCCACTACACTGGATTACTTACAAGACTGTAATATTTTATGGCGGTCCCTCCAGAGATGTGCAACTCTTGCAGTTGATGCCCAGTTTCCGAGACATCTAGTGAAGTCTATACCAAAATCCTTCATTATATTTGCGTGCCTGGCACACATTTCTTTCTTAAGTGCTACTGGTATAGACCCCCAGCTAGGATTAGGACCAAGAGCTATCACTGAAGGATGGGCAGCCATATCATCACATATAAGCTTTGTACACATATTGAGTGTGGCCTTTTCGTTACTTGTTACTTCAATGCCAAGGTCTTCACTTATCATCTTGAAGATATGCTTTAAAGTTATTTCACGGAATATGCTCACTGGTTTGCGGATGGTATTAGCACTAGACTATTAAATGACATATTAATATATATTCAACTCGTTTTTTTTTTTGTCTTACAATGGCAGAGACAGAAGGCGAAGTGTGTTGGTTGGAAATGTTTCTATTCTCCAGTTGGCTCTGGAGAGCAGTAATCTCCAAATTCAAATCTTCAATGCTCGTCTTCATTTTGAGCTTCAACTCTTCGATCTGTGCCTTCATTTCAAGTTTGGTCTTTTCTTGGCCTGCCTTCAAAGAGAGTATCTCATTGTACATGGCGTGTAGCAAAGAGATGGAATTGTTATCTGTGTTATTCATGTTGAGAGTTTGGTTTACCTGAGAAAAAGGATTGTTGTAAAAGAAAGATAAAGGTCGAAAAAATTTTCTATTGTCTATTATTAGTTTCATATAAACGAGTTTAACCTATTGGTCCAGCCAATATTATTATTGGGCTACTGTAGTTCTAATAACAGCTATTACGCAATGTTTTAGCTTCTGTTCCTGAGTTTATATTTGTATCATCTATGTCATTGCCTACTTGTAGTCATTAAGTCTATACAAATCTCAACGCTATTAAGTATAAAGGCATATTATTTAAAAGGAATTATCAATATTCATACCTTTATTCTTAAGTGTTTATTTCCAACTTAAAAAATGTCTTCAAATTCAATCCTTGATAGTTACCAATGCAATCAATACAAAGAGCGCCACACCAATTTAAAAAAAGCCAAGAGTTGTAGAGCTCAATGCTTTAAGAACCGTCATAGAAGACATAATGATATCCAGACTTCACAGACCACGCTTGTTCCTGGACAAGTCAGTGTTGTTTTGAACACTGTCTCAAATGACACTATCGAGTAAATCTACAAATCACATACATACTATTAGAGAGTGTAATTAATTGTATTACCTTCATAAACAAGCAGAGAACGTGCTGATGCAATCAAAGATCAGATCATGGATACACTCAACAGCGAAGATATCGATGATCCAATTATGAATATCTTTAGTAATGATGATAATGATGAGTCTATGGTAAGATATATATATAGATATACATGTCTTATTATATAATGCTAATTATTGTCTACCTTGTTAAAGTATGATGCGGAACTTGGCAACGACATGGATATCATTGAAAACAAAACATCTCCTTTGGTTTTTGACTTCAGTCAGCCTGCACCTACCCCTGACAAAGACGACGCAAAGAACCTTGAGTTTCTCAAGATCATTAAGGATTTTGGTATCTCCCACAATGCCCATGAAATGATAGTCAAGCATTTCAACAGCATTTTGGAAACGTCAACTTGTATTACATACAGAGCATATACTCCTCATCTTGGCAAAAAGCTTTTGAAGTGTTTCTCTGGTGTTGAAGAGACAGTCCATGATATCTGTCAGAGGGGATGTATGCTCTTTACCAGTCTATCCCAGACTGAGTGCTCCAACTGTGGACAAAGCCAGTACAAAACAAGACGTGGAGAAACTGAGGGTGGTGATCTGGTTCCTACTGCCACAATGATACAGCTTCCATTGGTGAGACAACTTGCTCTTGTGTTAGCCAACGAGAATACAAGAGCAGATATGCATTACCACCATAATTATGAGTCAAGCTTGAATGGAAGTAAAACCGATGTGTTTGATGGCCAGGTTTACCAGCAAGCAAAACATCTGTTTTCTGGAAAAGATGAAATTGCAATTTTGTTGTCTGTTGATGGATTGACACCACACAATGTTCCTGGTTCTGTAACGATCCTCCATGCCACCATTCTTAACCTGAATCCCATGGTCCGGTATGAGAGAAGCAGAATACTCCAGATCGCAATGATCTCAGGTCCAGGTGCACCTGCCAATTTCTGGTCGTTCATGAAACCAACGATGAAAGAGCTCCTGGTGTTGGAGAGCGAAGGGATGATCGTCAAGACACCAAACGAGACCATTCGTGCCAAGGTACATGTCTTAATGGTCACTGGTGACATTCCCACCTTAGCAAAGTTGGCATGTCATTCTGGACATATGAGCAAAGACGGTTGCCGTATCTGTCATGTTGTCGGCCAATGTCCCAAGCATGGACAATACTTCAGAACTTTGCCCAGCACCAATATCTGTACACTGGAAAGTTTCCAGAATTTTTCCCAGGCCAGTGCATCCAGCCGCAAAGGGTTAAACGGACAATCCCCCCTGGCAACATTGAAGGTATTCTCTGGACCATTGTTTTTTGCCCTCAATGAGATGCATGGACTTTGCCATGGAATAAGCAAGCAAGTCTGGGGTTTGGTTTCTGGTACCTACGGAACAGACCATTGTTTTGCTCTTTCTTCTGGTGTTCGGAAGGAGATCGGTACAGCAATGTACAAAACAAGAAATACCATCCCTACATCCTTCCATGGCGATTGGAGAGATGTATACAAGAACCCCGGGTCGTTCAAGGCCGTCGATTGAGCAGACTTTCTTCTGTTCGTCGTCCCTATGCTGGTGGCAGAGCGTATTGGAGATGCAACTGCCCGGAACGCGTTACTTGGCTTGGTTCAACCATGTAACCTACTCATGAGCTGGGAGTTATCAGCAGAGGAACAAACCTCTATCAAAAGGTATATTTTAGTAAAAGCTATGTGTTATTCTATTATTTATTCTAACTATTTTTCTTCAGTAAACTTGAAATATGGAACATGTACCTGGAATCGCTGCTTACAAGTGGAAAAATCAAAATCAATATTTTCACTATAAACCAGCATCTTCTTCAGCACTATCCTCTCATGATTGACGCATATGGCCCACCTCATGCATATAGTGCCAGATCCGTGGAACAGGCAATTGGTGAATACTTAAGGGCTATCAAGAGTAATTCTGCTATAAATGTTAACACTGGCAATATAATGCTTGGCTTAGCACAAATACAACAAGCAGAGGCCGGAGCCACTGTCATGATTACAGAAGAAAGAACAGCACGACACTTACAATATGAAGATTCCACTGCTGGTTGGCCATTGACAGATGAGGGTGAGCGTGTTGGTGCTGGGTCTGATATTGAGTTCTGGGGGCCTTTGAGAAATAGAACGATCCGAGATAGTTTTGAAGGCATTTCTTGTCTTTCAGAACTTCTTGAAGACTTCTACGAATCAAAGGGGGAAGAGTGTAGTATGATTGAAGCAGCTATACAAACTAGCCGCAAGGCATTTGTCAATGGTTGTGTGATTGACTCTGCACTCGACCAAAATTGTGTAAGGGAGGCACATAACATCAGATTACAGATTCAGGTTGATGAAAACCGAAACATAAATTCTGCATACTCCCCAGTTTACAAGGATTTCTTCGGAAAAGTTGTTGTCTTCTTTTAGCACAAGCTCAACAACAAGAGATGGCCACTTGCTCTTGTAGAGATTGCGGCAGTCCGTTTGGTAAATGGTATACCAGTTGTTAACAATGGGCAAATGAAGCCAAAGGTAGTTCACCTGGCAGATGTCAAAGAATTGGTTGGTTTGGTGAAGTTGGACGCGACTATAAATACAACAACAACAACAACAACAACAACAACATACATAGTGTGGTCAGAGCTTAACTGCGGCTCAAAATTGTCACTTGGTTCTCTTGCAGACCTATAATTTGTTTTTTTTTTGTAATACATTTTTTTTTCAAATTGTCTTAACATATTTTATTGTCTCAGCAGAAAGTTTAGATATTTTCTTCTCTTTTTCTTCTGACTTTTAATAGTCATCAAATGCGATCTACATTTACTAAAAATGTAAAGTCTGTAGTTAAAGCTTACTTTTGTCTATCAGGAGATTTAATTTTAGGTGGTCAATTTGCTTTTTGTCAACCTTTTCAAAAAACAGAGATTTTCTAGTTTCAAATTGGATTTTTAGTGATTTTTTAATTATTATAGGCCGAAAACATAGTCACAAAAGCAAAAAACTGCCATTTTTTCCCATAGTGTACTAACACTTTTTAATAACATATGAAGCTTACATATTAATATTATTTTCTAATATATATTTTTAGAGCAAAAAAATTCTTTAAAGCTATTAAATATGTTACATAAAAGTAAGCACTATATTATTATGTCTATTTATTTATTTTCTCTCTAACATTGATATATTTATAGAAACCAGTAATAATTAAAGATCGTCTAGTCTATATTGAAGTACTCAAAACACATGAAATGCTTTTGGAATAAAGGGTTTTTACTACATACCCTGCAGTAGCCAAATAATATTATGTCTTTTTTGCAAGTTCCAATAGACGGGTTTTAAGTAGTATTACTATCATATAATAAAACATAAATTGAAGCAAAATCTTATTCAATTCAATTCATTCCAATTCATTTTAATTCAATTCAATAAATGGTTTATTTAATATGGCAAATAAAAAGCGAAATGATATACTAGTATTGGATACAGTAGAGCAAAAAAAAGGGGGGGCGTGAAAGGAAACCAAAAAAAACCAAAAAAAAGGAGTGAACCTCGGTCTTTTAAAAAAAAAAGTGGAAACTGTGCCTCTAATCGTGCTATACAGACTCATATCCACTATTTTTTATTATGTAAAAAATGGCAGTTATGCTACCAAAGTGGTAACACGTTGCCACTTTTTTAACCATAGTGACGTTTTATTTTTAGATAAAAGTATAGAGAAAAGAAAAGTTATATCTGAAAAAAAAACAATAATAATAATAGAATGTGTTGGACCAAAAACATATCAGGAAGTCTAGTGAATACAAGACTGCTTTCAGTTTTGAGAATTTAAACTTATTGATTACAAGTGCCAGAAAAAAAATACCAGATTGAGACTTAACAAGACAACAATCCAGATTGGAAATGATGTCAGAGTTGAAATCGTAAATAGAAATTCTTAAGTAAGATATCCAATCGGTTATTCCTTTTAATGTATACCCTCAATGTTATATGAATTGATTTTTTATTTTGTTAACTAAGACATATTATATTGCCTTCCATAAAAATAAAACCAATATGTTTTGAGTGAAATAATTAGATTAGATAGTTTCACTTTTAAGAAATCTGTATACATATTTCAAGATTTATATCAATAAAAAACAATTCAATTCTTTATATTTCTATCTGTTCCTATTTATTTACAACGTTCTAGTTGGTGGTGATTTATTATCAAAACTTATATAAGTTAAAATAATAGAAAGATATACCCAGTTCAGACTTGACAACTGTCAGACATTCTTTTGATAAATCCATAAAAGCTGAAAATGGTTAACTGCAGTACCTCTTTATGCACAGTAACATTTTCCTGAGTATTAACCACAATATAATGACTCTTCTTTTATTTAAATATAATATAAGAACTACTGTGGATAATGAGCAGTATTAGTTTAGCAAATTATATAAGACAATTCAATTCATATTAATAAAACGTGTCAGAGTCAACATTGGTGAACAAAATTAGTAGTTATAAGTAATCAGTAAGAGTTGACTTTTTAGAATAAAAGATCTTTACTCTGTCAATTGGTCTTTCATATATGTTTTAGATGTTTAAAATAGTGAACGTACTTGTAGAAAATATTATTTGAAAACATGCATCTAAGACATATTATTGTAGCTATTCTTTTAGCCAGAAATCAATTATCATTTTGTATAAATAGTCAAGCAATATATTTAATAAAAAGTATCTTTGATTCAACCTAAAAACTATTCATAAACTAGACAATCCCTTGTGGTATTGATTCTGCGACTTAGTTACAAGTGCAAAAAAAGAAATAATAGATTGAAACTTGACAAAAGTATCTTTTATCTTCTCATTGATTTTACATATACTCCTTGATCCCTAGTAGGTTTGACCTTTTGACTTTGTTGTCAAGTCTCGATCTGGTATTTCTTTTCTGGCACTTGTAACTAAGTCGCAGAATTAATACCACTGTGAATCGTTAAGTTTTTATGAATAGTTCTTAGATAAGAATAAAGATGATTTTTATTAAATGTAATTCTTGACTATTTATACAAAATGATTGTTGTTTTATGGCTAAAAGAATAGCTATGATAATATGTTTTAGATGGTAGTTATCCAGTAATATCTCTACAAGTATATCCCTCATCTCCATCATCTAAAACATAGTCAAAAGACCAATTGGCAAAGTCAAGATCTTTTATCCTAAGCAGTCAACTGTTACTAATTGCTTATAACTTCCGATTTTGGTCACTGATGTCAACTCTGACATTGTTATAGTAAAAGGAAGACCAACCCAGATTGGGAACAACACAAAGACATTAGAGAGATTTGTGCAAGTTTGTTTTACTAATCTCTTTTCCAATGTACTAAAATGGACAGAAATTTCTTACCAATTTTCTGAAGTTTCATTTCCATATTAAGATGCACGTCACGGTCGGAGAATATATTGAGACTAAAATCACAAAAAAGTCTTTATTCAATATTATATGGCTTATAAAAACAATTTTTTTCTTTGCATGAATAACACATCTCTTTAATTTTTAAAAATGTCACAAAATATTTGTATAAACAATTTAATAAATGCAGCTATTGCGTATGCATCAGCAATGCAGATTAATGAACAGATCGAAAATAAAAACAACTGGCTTCAGGAAGAAGGTGACCGTAGACTCATTAGATTACGTGAGGCAGAACCACTTGATATTAGACTGTTGGAGAATAGCAAGTGTCAATTTCTCACCCTTTTCTCCATTAAAAATAGTTTTATGGAAATTCATATAACTGATACGAGTTAATACCAATTAACGTTTTCTGACATGAGTACCCTTGAGGGATTGAACCCACAGGACAGGGCACACACATTATGGCAAGGTAACCCACCTTACCGTGCCCAGTCTACAACACTACGTCCAAAGAACAAATCTTTGCACATCTTCACTGCTCCCAACTTTGACAAGAATATGATTGTGGATCTTGCATCCACTGCATGGGCTAGTACCATCCATCCAATGAGTGTTTTGTTTAATCTTGGAAAACTCGTTCCTGCAAGGGACATGGATGATGTTCTCTCTGACCGTGTAGGCTGGATGACCTCTCTCACTCTCCGTTATACTTGCTCAAAAGACCTTCTGGCAGAAGCCTTCTTTACTGACCCTTCCTCCCGCACCAAAGCAACGTCCAATGGGTTGACCTATCAGAACACCCGAATCATTGCTACACCAAGATTGCCTTCTAACAGCCACATTGTTAAGGTTAATCTTTACCATATTAACACCTGCGATCCTAGCACAGATCTACTTGAGCCCATCGAAAATGCATTCCGGCCTTTTGGCAAAATCGTTCAGCTGAGAGCTTATCTCTCATACCGTGGTACTTTCCGTGGCAAAGCCACTATCTATTTAGACACCTCTAGACAAGATGAAGTCCGCAGTCTCCCAAGCCGTCTCTACCTTGGTGGGTCTCTTTCCTGCCTTGCTGAGCTCTGCTCCACCAATATCACACCTGTGTGTGGATACTGCCAAGAGGAAGGGCATTATCTATGCTCCTGCACAAAACGTCCTCCCCGCGCACCTTGCTGCCAACAATGCAGTGTTCTTGGTCATGTCATAGACAGTTGCGAGTGCCCCACTCATCCAGACAATATTGAAGCCGAGCGGGCTATCCAAGAGCAGCAGCAGATTGCACTTGCTGATACTGCGCCCCTTTGAGCACACCAATACTCGGTCGCTATGATAGAGACACCCGTTTCACCAGTCACTTCATCAACCTTGACTCCTACCCATGCTTCACCCATTCTCAACCCACCTGCTACACACACAATATGTCACCATTCCATATCAGTGATGAATACTCGCGCCATGACGACCAGAAACCGGACCCCACACAATGACAATCCCCTAATTCCATTTGATACAACTATGTATGATCTGACTGGCCATGGGCTCAATGCCAGCAAGCACTCACCAGGTGCCCGAGGCCTACATAGTCACAATGATGGCATTAACCCAGCAATTTACACTGATGACAAACTTCGACAATCTCTTTTTAGGGCCACTCTCCGGACTCGCGCCCAAGGTGCATTCCCGTACACTGATCTGGATGGTAACACACCTATGACTGATGGAACTGAAAAGTCTGACCGCTCAGGTCAGCCAAGTTCATAAATGGCTGTACAACATCTTCGCATAGGAACCTTGAATGTTCGAGGTCTCCTCTCTACCATCAATAACCCGCAATCCCCAAAACTTCTTTACATCCGACACCTTCGTACCCTTTCCCCTTCCCTTTCATTACTTGCTCTCCAAGAGACTCATTTACTCCCTATATATCACTCATCTATTCACCTTACATTCCAAGCACAAGCCAGCCTATGGACCCCACATTGCGGCCTCGTCTCTTTCGATCCCCTCCTCCAATTATCTCAACTGCATGTTTCTCCTGACAACTGTGCACTCGTTGTCAAGATTACACATACCAATCATTGTGTTAATCCTTTTGTAGTTGTGGTTATTTATGCACCCAACATTCCTTCCCACCGGCATACTTTCTTCTCCTCATTAGCACGCACTCTCCCTACTGTCATTCCTTCCCTGCCTGCCTTTATTCTGGGGGACTTTAACTGTGATCTTAGCCATCGTTGCAGCCATCCACCGGACTGGAAAGGATACATTCAGAGTAATTGCGTGGATGCCATCACTAATTTTTCTTCACCCCCGTTACCCACTTTCCACAGCTCTCGCACCCGCACACGCATCAACTACATTTTCTGTCCACACAGCATTGTTACCAAACGCCCTGATGTAACATTTATCAAGCCTTTATGGACTGACCACTGCCTTCTTGCGGTCTCCATTCCTTTCTCTCGCCCACCAGGTCCTGGAGTCTGGAGGTTTAATACGCAATATCTCCTGCATGATGAATTTGATGCTCTCATTACCGACTTTCTGGATAAGGCCAACTCTTTTCTCTCTCCTGACATGTCTCCCAGTTCTTGGTGAGATCATATTAAGCATGCTATCAAACAGCTCGCCCTAATGTACTCTAAACGAGTTCACCGTCAACTCCGAAATCAGGAACATCATCTTCATCGTGCTCGAAATGAACTTGCAATTCATACTCATTCTCCTCAACTTCTCCACATTGAACATGAGCTCGCCACCATACAATTGTCTCGGGCCTCCACCTTGGCTGCCAGATCTGGTACTAAATGGTGTGAAGCTGGCAAGACTTCTTCGAAATATTTCTTTCATGTGCTCAAACAGCGAGCCGCTGCAAAAACTATCTCCTCTCTTGTCGACCCTGTCACTGGTGCGATCTACACCTCTCCCGCCGATTTGCTTGGCCATACTTGCTCTTTCTACCAATCTCTTTACTCACTGGAACCCATTGACTATCCTGCTGCACACTCTCTTATCAACAAATTCCCACCTTCTGCCTGTCTGTCTTCCACTGACTCTGCCTACCTCATTGCTGATGTCACCTTGGATGACATTCTGTCTGTCCTTAAAGCCACCCCCATCAACTCTAGTCCTGGGATGGATGGTTTGCCCTACCCATTATGGGCTCGGCTCTTCTGTCACCCAATGGTCCAAAATCTTGCAGTTCAAGTCTATAATAATGCATTGCATGATGTTTTTCCTCCATCTTGGCTGGAAACCATACTTGTTCTCCTACCAAAAGCCGGCGACACTACCTCTCTCTGCAACTGGCGACCCATATCTCTTATAAACTGTGACGCCAAGTTGTTCACCAAAATGCTTACATCCCATTTGCAATATGGTATTGGCACACTCATAACACCATTCTAAACGGGTTTTATGGCAGATTGGTTTATTGCTGACAATGTTTTGCTGACACGCCTTGCCATGTCACATGCACAAATAACCCAAGACCCATGTGTTGCCCTTCTTTTGGATCAGGAGAAGGCCTATGACCGTGTCCACCCTGCATATCTTCGTCTTGTCCTGGCCAGAGCCAGTTTCCCCACAATTTTTGTTGACTCCGTCTGTGGTCTCTTCTTTTCTACTCAAATTCATGTGAATGTGAATAGGCACATATCTTCTTCTTTTCTACAAAGCCGGGGGCTATGTCAAGGTGATTCTCTCTCTCCCTTGCTGTTTAACCTGGCCTTCGAATCTTTGCTTAGATCCATTCTTGCTTCTCCTGCCATCCATGGTTTCCGATTTCTGGTTCTGCCATCTCTCTCATCGTCCTCTCCTGAGCTCTCACCACCTCCACTCAAACTTCTTGCTTATGCCGATGACCTTCTCGCCTTTCTTTCTCTGCTTGCCAAGATGAGTGGTCTACTCAATCTTTTGCGTATATTTGGCTTAGCCTCTAATGCGAAAGTCAATCTTCATAAGACAGTTGCTGTTGCTATGTCTGGACAATTTCATCCGGATTGGGGCCCTGTATTGGATGCTGCTGATATTCACAGTCGACATGACCATCACTCCGCCACTGCCATCCGTTACCTAGGCTTCCCATTGAGCTCACATCCATCCTAGCTTGAGACCTTCCATGCGGCTTTACTGGTCAAGATTAGGAACCATTGCACGCTACTTTCTCAAAGATGCTTGTCCATTCGTGGTAAAAGTATTGTGGCAAACTCACTTCTTCTCAGCTCAGTATGGCATATGCTATACGTGACTCCTGCACTGCTATCTTTCTTTGCTGCCATTCGCACTCATATTCGCTTGTTTCTGTGACTGGGTTTTGGTAGCCCTGGCTGGCCGCTTCTCTGTCTGCCACGCAAATCAGACGGTTTGGGCCTGATTGATCCTGATCATCAACAATGAGCTCTTCAATTGCGCTGGATTCTCCCTATCTTGCATTCTCACTCTTTTTCTTCTACTTCCTTTATACTGTCATACCTCGAATTTATACTTCCTCTAAACTTTCGCGCGCCTTCTGCCAGTATTGCACTTTTGTTTCCCTGTAGTAGTGCAACTTGCCCGACTTCACTTCTTCCACTGCATCGCACTTGTACCTCACTTCTTCCAGCTTCTCTCCCATCCAACTTGCAATTGCCGCCAACTGTGGTCCAACACTTCCCATTAACTTCAATATGGATGAACGTGCCACCCTTTGTTGACTCTTCTCTGAACCTGAAAATAATTCTGGTTTCTGATGCATTTTCTCTGGAGACTGATGACCGTCTTGTCTGCAAGGTTCATGGTATATTTTCTCGGGCATGTAATTGTATCGGTCATTTCTTCCAACAGATTGATTCTGGCAGGATGGTCCTCTGTCCTTGGTTTATCTCTTGCCTTGAACATCGACCTTTTACTGACACCCCTTCCCCCGATCTTTCCTCACTTCTTTCTTTGGTACAGTTGGACAGCACTAGTTTGGGTAAAGCTAGCACCAGATCTCTTCAACGCCATCTTCACCTGCAAGTGCCCTCATCTCTAAATTTGTCTGTCCAATGGCGTAAATTCTGGTCTGTCGCTATCCCCCACCACTGTCGCACAGTCTGGTGTAAAATGCTTTGGGATAGAACGCCAACCCGAAAACGTCTCAATCTATTTATACCTCGACGCTTCCTCAGCTCATCTTGCATCTTTTGTCAAGATGCTACTGAAGATCAGTATCACTTTTTCTTTGGCTGTTCTATCAATCAGCAGGTGTGGAACGTCATTCTCTCTCACTTTTGCCTGGCCTGGAACCTTGCTGAAATCTGCCTTCTCCTTACCAGAGGCAGCTTCCCACCACGTTCCTCCCATCAAGGCCTTTGGATTATCCTTTCCGCTGTCACTGCTAAAGCGATTTGGAGTGCTCATTGGAAATTTGTTTTTGATGACCAACCCTTTCTGTCAGGCGTTGTGGCACAGAAAGCGTCCACTGTAATAGAAAAACACATCAGTACACTAGCTTAAGTATTTCCTGTCTAATTTCCTCTCCTGTTTCATTCCGTTTTTTTTTCTTATATTTTCGTATTTCCTCCCCCTTGTTTCTCTATGTCTTATCTGTTCAATTAAGTCCACTTTGATGGCATTTTAAAAGCTGCACGCAGAGCGTGACAGCAGATCAATAAAATACTAAAAAAAAAAGTGTCAATTTCTCTTTTGGTTTACATACTTCCAGATATAATCAACAGTGTATTTCAAGCTAAGAGATTTCAATAGTATATATATATATATATATATCTATAAAAAGCATACCCAGATCCAATCAATTGCTATAGTAATTGATTTAGGGGAGAGGGTACATTTCCATGATGAGACCTGATCCCATTTCTCTTTGCCAACCACGACTGTACTTGCCATTCTACTTAGTCGAATGGCATACTCTGCTAGATTAAATGAGCTAGCAATGGTTTTTGGCAAAGATAAAGATACTCTTAGTATCATTTTTAATAGCATGTTAGATAAGCTCATGCAGAAATTTGGATCTGGTCTTTACTTTGATCAAAATCAATTTTGCAAGGAAAACCTCCAAATCTTCAGTGAAGCAATTCACACCCATAGTAAAGGCGACTTGTACTCCACTGAATTTTTCAAAACTTATATTATTGTCTCTTGATTGTATGAAAAAGATGCTCCTATAGATAATTGTGTTGGGTTTTTAGACGGAACCTTTCATAAGACAACAAGGCCAGGAGATTTTCAACAGATAGTATTTAGTGGGCATCATGTGAGCTAAAAATTTTAGTACCTTGTTATCTTTGTTTTTTGTTTATTAATTTAGTGCATATGTTTGTTTATAGACACCATGGATTAAGATATCAAGCTGTGGTGACACCAGATGGGATTACGTCTTCATTTTATGGCCCAATTGTTGGTAGACATCACGATTTGTTTGTTTACAAAAAGAGTAGACTGGAAGATAGAATGCAAGAAATGTTTGACTTCAGAGGCCAGAGTGGCTCTTGCTATTGTCTGTATGGAGACAGAGCATACACAAACTCCCAGCATATCAAGTGCCCATTTAGTTGGTGTAAGTCCTGTAAACTTACTCACTTTAATGTAAACATGTTATTTAATCTTAATAAGATGTGTTTTAGTTACACAAGACACCTACCAGAGATTTGTAAATGATAGAATGTCAAAAGTGCATGTCGTAGTAGAAAATGAGTTTGCTCATGTTGCGAATCTTTTTGCATTTGTCAAATATCCACAATCCCAGCAAATGTTTCTTAGCCCTGTTGGAACCTACTATATTGTAGTAATACTTTTAAAAAATTTCTATACTTGCTGTAATGGAGGAAATCAGACTAACATAAGATTTAAGGTTGCTTCTCCTATACTGGAGGAGTATGTTATTGGTCTATTGAGAAACTAATACATATATTTTGTTTTCTTAATTTATTTATTCAAAAAAAAACAGGATCAAAGTGAGGGTTGATGGGTTATTGCAGCAAGGAGTTGTTGAAGCATGTCATTCATATTCATAACAGCACCCGCCAACCACTCCAATGTGTCTGCAATCCTGTTGTTGCTTTTCTCAATCGAGTCCAGCTTGTCCTCCATGTGATAAGCAGAATCAAGCTGCTTATACTTGACTTCAGTGTCGATAACGTTTTCCATCTCATCTTTGAAGTTCTTCAAAAAGAACAGCACATTTCCCCCTTTTGTAAATTGCTTTTCAGCACCAGAATTTGATGGGCCTGTACTTTCCACATTGACTCTTCTTTTTTTCAAAGCAGGGGCTGCACTCTGATGGGTGATTGAGTGCACCCCACCTGCAACATTCTTGACCAACGTCTTGGCTTGTTTATTCTTCTGTATCTCCACCTGCTTGGTGGCATCCTTTTTATTGTCCTCGTCTTTCAAATCTCTCTCCTTTGTAAGAAAAAGTTTGTTAAACAACAGGTATTGTATAATGTATGTAATATTGTATTTAACTTACCAAATTGATAAGCTCACCAACAAGCATATGAAGCTCTGAGAAAAGCTCGTTGCTGCCACTTGACTATCTTTCTTTATTCTCCTTCTTGTTATATATTTCTATCAAGTGCTTATGCCGATTCTTGACAGTGTTGAGCAAAACACCTTTGACATCTTCGTCACCATTATTCACAGCAGTTCTCACTTCTTCTCAAAGTTTTCCTCTTCTTCCAAGATTGGGGTTCCATGGGTGCTTGGCTAACAAGGCGTCAACCAATGCAAGATCCCTTTTCTCAGTGAAGGACCTATTCTTTCTGCCAGTTTTGCTGTTCTGATCAGCTTTTGGGGACTTGGGTGTTTTTTCAGATGCTTCTGCTGTAAATTGAATAATGTTCATTGTTTCAGGTATGGCTTTGTAAAAGATGTGTATAAGAAGAATAAGAAAAAAGTTAAAAGCAGCATTATATATAGTTTTCCAGATATTAACAAAAAATATTATTTTGAATTCACTAAACCATTATATTCTGCAAAACAAGTTATGATACTCTTTATAGAACTTCTGCTGCGCTTCTTTGCATAAGCTACTTAGTTATTTACATCTTTATTAAGGAAGATACATCTCTATTTTGATTTTCTTTTTATTTATTTTGAGTAAACATATTTCAAGCCTCTAACATCCAGGCAGTCCCAATGTAAAGGCAGTTTAGTAAGGATAAAATAACTTTCAATGATTGGCTAAAGACATTTTGTAACGCCCAAACTGGGCTTACAAAATTTTTGGAACAGGTGCCCTTTTGACAAAATCTTTTTTGGAAGTATGAAACAAATTATTCCTTTTTAGGCGGGCAATTTCCTTTTTAGTTTTGTTAAAAAAAATTGCACAAACCTCCCTATTATCAAAACTTATACAAGTTAAAATAATAGAAAGATACACCCAGTCGAGACTTGACAAATGTCCGACACTGTGTCAAGTCTCGATCTGGTATTTCTTTTCTGGCACTTGTAACTAAGTTGCAGAATCAATACCACTGGGGATCGTCAAGTTTATGAATAGTTTTTAGATAAGAATAAAGATGCTTTTTATTAAATGTATTTCTTGACTATTTATACAAAATGATAATTGATTTCTGACTAAAAGAATAGCTATAATAATATGTCTTAGATGCTTGTTGTCCAGTAATATCTTCTACAAGTATATTTACCATCTTAAACATTTAAAACATATGTGAAAGACTAATTGGCAAAGTCAAGATCTTTTATCCTAAAAAGTCAACCATTACTGGTTGCTTGTAAATCCTGATTTTGGTTACTGATGTTAACTCTGACACTGCATCACAAAACTTAAGCATTACAAAATGTAATAATAGAACAGCCCAACGGGGGGGTCGAACCCCCAACCTTGAGATTAAGAGTCTCACGCTCTACCGATTGAGCTAGCCGGGCATGTTACTTTATCACGTGTGTTGTAAACAAATTTGGCTTTAACCCATTTCTGGTGAGGGATACCGGACGGTGGATTCCTTCAGTGATTTGGTCTGGCAGTGAGCTGTGACGGGTGGTACCAGACTCGTGGGTGTTGACGTCGACGGTGAGTCGACCGAGTGACGTGTCTCGAGGGACAAGAGTGGTCCCCCAGGTTTCTTGGGAAATCTTGCTCCCAATACCCCTATACCTAAACCACTAATATAATCTCATTCCTTAAAATTAATCATTGTCACCTCAGAAACACCTGTCACCCACTAAAAACATTATACCTCTTTCCCCTAATTTTATATACTTCTTCATTGCCAACATTTATTTATACTATTTTTTATTACATTTTATTAGATTCTATTATTATATTATTATTATATTTTTTACTTTATTTTACTACATCGTTATTACATTATTACTTTACTTCTATTCTACCTCACTATATTTTTACTTTATCTTTGTTCAATTATTATATTTTTACTATACTTTTATTTTACTCTCTTTATATTTTCTATTCTACTTCTACTATCAACACCAGTTATATGTAGTAAAAATTTTCACTTGACTTTCTTTTCTTTTCCTCAAAAAATTATTTTAACTAAATATTTTCGTTTATAAAAGGAATAACCTTATCAATCAATAAAATTATCATTCTATTCTTGATCTTATTTTTTTTGTCTACTATTATCATTATTTTTCATTCATACACAGTGTCCTTGTTCTTTAGAGTGTTGTCTGTCGATTTTGATATATTTTGTTCCTCTGTTTTCCCTTTTCTGTTTTTTTTCAGACTTTGTTGTTGTCACAATTTCCATTTTAATCTTCTCCCTATTTTTCTACCTGCCTGTCACCAATTCTTACATGTAAAATTACCCATTCTTTTCCATTCTTATTGTATTCTTCTTCTTGTATTTCGTAATTCACATTACATTTATTTGCCAAGTGATACTGTTAAAATTCACAACAAACAAATACATCATGCGTCACGGATAACACAAGTGTTGTAGAATGTTTCAGCATCGACCAAAAATGTATATTTGTTTGATGTGACGTCAACTTATGGACAGACTATTAAGTTATGGACAGTGCAAAGTTGTGACTCCATCTCCAGACATGACAAAATCCGATTTCTTGGATTTATTTTCTCTCTCCCTTTTTTTCTATTTTTTCCTTGATTTTTATTTCCCTTTTAGCTTGCTTCCCTTTGCATTGCACTTGTTTCTTTACACTTCTTGATATTATTTCTTTAGTATGCTTCCCGAGAGTTCATATTTTTTAGTAGTTTGATTAATTTTATCTTTGATTATTTTTGATTATTTCCTTTTGTGATTATGCCCAAAGACCTGTACACTCTTCTAAATAATCATTATTTAGTATAAGATGTATCTAAATTGTCACCTTGTACGCAGTTGTCAATTAGTATATAAGAGAGACATTTTTATCTCAATAAAATACATTCAGTTTTCCTCTATATTTCTTTTGAACATTGTCACTGAGCTTGAGCTATTGTCCTGTGGGAAATACTAAGTTGCACACTGTTAGGATCTACAAGTACTGTCTCACTGTTTGTCTGTTTGTCTGCTTGTCTATTTATCTGTTTGTCTGTTTGTCTGTTTGTCTGTTTGTTTGTTTGTCTATTTGTCTGTTTGTCTGTTTGTCCATCTGTCTGTTGTCCATATATCTGTTTCTATCTATTTCAAGTCCCGTTCATTGTCTAAATTCCTTCTTGTTGGATTGTCCTGAGCGAAATCACAAGAATATAACTATACATATAATATATATTATATTTCTGACTAGTTGCACCACACTTCATAACTCAACACGTGTCACTGATCGCAAGTATACAGTACTATTTACACACAAACATGTAAACACTGCTGCAATGCTTAACCATGATAGATTTCTTCAGGCCCTCCAGTTCTTGCACTCTCATGTTGCTATCCCAGTTGGTCACTTCTTTTGTGAGGAAGGGTGGATCAGTGAAGATGAAATACTCACACGCACCACTCTTACCAATGCCACTGGTGGGTCTTCGTTCAAATGTCAGTGCAGCTCATCAATCACTATGTCTGAATGAGTACCCTAAACATTGGATTATGGAATGCTAATGGTCTGCAACCCAGAGTCATTCAAGATACCCTTCAACACTGTCAATTCTTACATATACTCTTTATTACCAAAACATAGCTCCTCTCTCCCTTCCGTCTCCCCACATTGTGGTCACAAATCCACTTATATAATTCTCCTGTAGCTGGCACCTATAGGAGCTCTATGGGTGTTTCTGTTCTCCTCCCACCTCACTGTCCTTATTCTGTCACTCAAATACCTATGCCTTTAAAATATGTTTTGGCTGTCAAAATTGGCTCACTCAGAATTGTATGCTTATATCTTCCACCAAATATGCCTACTCACAATGTCCTACATGTACTTTCTTCCATTCCTTTAACACATGATACCATTCTTTGTGGTGACTTCAATGCAAGATTTGGCTCTGTTACTGGTGACTATGCATCAAATTCTTGTGGACTGGCACTATGTTCTTAGATAGAAGAGAGATCTCTATCAGTTGTAAATGCAGATCTTGCACCTTGCATACCAACATATACTTCTTTCCACAACAACTATGAAATCAGCAGTATGATTGACCTCTTTATAACTAATATACCACTCATCAATCCTTCTCTTCATATTGCTACTGACTTGTCCCTTGGATCAGATCATTGCCTTTTATCACTTTCCTTTACCTATGACCTACAGCACTCTACCAATATGCTATCACTATTACACAAGACATGGAACCTCTCACGCCTCACTGAACCTGATGTCCATGCTCTTTATGCTCATATCTTCAATCAAAACTCAACCTCTCTACTTTCCACATTGCAAGACATTGTACAGAATCCGCCACTCACTAGACCCAACATTGATGCTATCACTGATGAGTTCATTTCACTCATTTATAACTCACTAAATAGCTCAATTGGACATCGGCCCTCTTGACCAAAACATTGGAAATCCTTCTGGAATGTGGCATTGCAAACAGCAGCAGACCATCATAACAAATGTTACAAAAAATGGCGTCTAGCAATAGGTATTGACAAAGTTGTTTGGTGGACTAAACACATACATGCACAGACCAAATTCCGATCCCAAGTTCAGCAAGTCAAACGTCAGTCTTAGCATGTATTTTGTCAATCCATGGAACGTGATTTCAGCAAAGTCACTTCAAAGATAAAGCAACTAAAACGACGTAGACAACCACAGCACACCTTTCAAAATAATGATGGACCAGCCGTAGCAGCAGCAACAATGTGTGATCATTTAGCAACAGTATACAGTAGACAAATACTTCCAGTAACTCGACCAGCACCACCACTGACCACCTCTAACAGTGTGCCTTTTGCCTCTGATGACTCTCTATTTAACTCATCAATTGTGGAGGAATTCATGCAATTTATGCCTAACTGCAAGGCACCAGGGCCTGACCATATTAGAGCTGAAATGCTGAAACCTGTCAAAACCCATATCTCCCCTATTATTGTTTTGTTGTTTATAGTTTGCTGGCAATGGTCATATGTTCCAAGTTTGTGGTGCCAAGCACAAGTCTTTCCTATCTTCAAGAAGGGTAGTCCAACTGACCCAGCTAACTACCAGCCAATCTCCTTGACCTCTGTTCTGCGTAAGCTTTTTGAAATGTGTATAGCCCCCCAATTGCACAAGTACTCTCCTCCTTTGCATGTGGCTCAAGGTGGTTTTCGTCTTCGTCGTGGTGCTCTAGATCAAGCTCTCTGCCTTCATTATCTGATGAAAGCCCATTATCACTGTCATAAGCACTACCCTGTAGTTGTATTTCTGGATATCAAGACTGCCTATGATACTGTAGATCGACGAATCATCTGGCATGCTCTTCAAAAACGTTATACTCCTGCACTTTTGGGTCACTTGGTTAACGTGTTTGACAATGTTTCTATCTCTGTTCTATTGGATAACTTTTCATCGCACTCGTTTTCACCTGCCACTGGAGTTCTCCAAGGTTCTGTTCTCAGCCCACATTTGTATTCAATATATATCAACTCCCTGCCCCCATTGCTCTGCACAGTTGCTCAATCACATACTACTACCTATGTTCCCTTACCATCTCCTACCTCATTGGATGCATACAATGCTCTTCTTGCTCCTTCAGGTGTGAATGGCTTTGGACATGTCTCTTTCTCAACGCCCATCAATTCTCTGCTTTTTGCAGACAATGTGGCTATTTTTGGCTCTCTCTCAGATGTTCAGGTCATGTTGGATCTTGCAGCAGAACACTCCCTTTCTCTTGGGTACTGATGGAGCCCTACAAAATGCAAAGTTATATATCCCAAAACATGGGTAAGTTCTCCAGTTCCACTTCTTCTGTATGGTCAAGTCTTTCCTGCCACTGATCAGTTCATTTATCTGGGTGTCCCCTTTGCCAATAAGGGTATTTCTTCCAAATCCATTGCCACACATAGACGTTCTGGTACACTTGCTACAATGGCAACACTAAACTCTGTTGGGGCTTGTCGGTCTGGTTTTTCTCTGCTGCTCAGTTCACAACTGTACAAGACTTTTGTTTGCCCAAAGTTTGAATATGATTTGGCTATTTCCATTCTGCTGAAGCAAGATATTAAAGTTCTGGAGTCCATTCAAGATAAGTGTCTTTGCATGATTGTTGGGGGGCATGCCATGTTCTCCACAATTGTGTTGAAGCACATCTGCAATCTACCAAGTATAAAGTTTTGTGCAAATGTTCTCATAGCCAAATTTTGTATCAGATGACGCTTTCTGTCTGGCCAGTGCCTTCTGTCTCTTTTACACCATCATCATACCATCTATTCTTCACTTGTCTCCTTGGGAAAAACCAACCTTCTGTCACATCTTCTTTCAACACTCAAACTTCAAAGCCCTAGTGCAGTAAAAAACCATTTTGAAAGCATTAGAGAAGCTGGATTTGCAATCTTCCTCCAGTCTAATACACAAGTTCTCATTTAAGCATGCTGCCCAGTTCTTGGAGTTGATCCAATTTTGTTTCTGTCAGCCTCACGTGTGGAACGTGGCCGTTTGATTCGTTGGAGAATGGGATGGTTACCAGGTAAACCAAAGGAATGTTCTTATAGATCTGATCACACCTCATGCTGCCATTCGTTGTATTGTCCACTTGTTCCTTCAGCACTATTTGAACAGTTGCCTCAACCAGATCATGTCCAGATACCCCGCATTGATTTTGCCATTACATCCTTGCCTTTATCATCTCAAGAACTACGACCTGTCTACTGGATACCACTGATGACTATTCTCTGGCACACAGATGTTATATGTAATCCTGATGGTGACTATTCATATGAAACTGAACATGGTACTCTTTGGATATAATTTAGACTTTTTTCTTTTCTTTCATAGCTCTCTACTTTTCATTTTTCTTTACTCTCTTCATCTCTCTTCTTTTTTGTCCTTCTCTGTCGGAAAAGTTCTTTGTTCTGAAATTTTGTCTTATCCCTTTCACTGTTACAACTATTTTCACAGCTGCAAAGTAGAGAGCAGGTTCAGCCATCAAAGCTAGTATGATTTGATCTTCTCTTTCACCTCTCTTTTTTTTGTCTTTTGTGATCCTTTGGGACTTTTTTATATCTTTTTTTTGTACTTTGGAGGCTATATAATCTATAGATTGCCAGCAATATCTCCTTTACTAAAAATAATCTTTAACCTGAGCTAGCCAGACACTTCTCTATTGTCACGTGTTGTAAGCAAGTCTGGCGTTTATTCATGTTGTGATGTCTGGTACCAGAAGATCAGTCTGCTCGGTGGGTTTGTCCAGCGGTTTGTCATGACATGTCATCCCAGTTATGAGAGGGTGACGTCAACAGTTTGTTGATGTGGCGCTGTGCCCTCAGTGGTAAGAGGAGATTTTTCTGTGCATAGGGAAAATCTTGTTTCCATTCCCTGTTCCTTCTACACACAATACTTTTTCCTTTTTTCTTGTTAACTTATTTGTCTACATTGTACTCATTTGAAATCATGGTCACTCATGCTAGTAACATTCCTCTTCTACAATGCACACAATTCATCTTGCCAACATCTCTGTGCAACATCAGTATTTTTATTATTATATTTTTACCGTATCTTTATTCATATATTTTATCCTTGTCATATCAATTACTCATCATTCCATTTTTACTATCTTTATTTTTCCAAACTTCTATTATCAATTCTAAATCTCGTTGACTATAAAAGAGAAGCAATTTCATTTAATAAAATATTATTTTTTGCTCCAATTCAGTATCTTTTTCTTGTTTTCTTTTTGTGATTTATATCATCTTGTAATATAACATATTGGTTCCTTGGTTTTAGGAAGGTTGTTTGTTGGTTTCGATCTCCTTGTCAGTTATTACATTTCTGTTTCATCATTCTCTTTTCATACACATTTCCCTATCTCTTGCTTTTAACAACGATTCTATCAGTTGTTCTCTCTTTTCTTATCTGTCAACTATTGCTGCTTGCTGCCTTTTACTGTATCTGTCTTCCGTTCTATTCTATTATCATTGTATTTTATTTGCCAAGTGATCCGTTACAATCTACAACAAACCTAACACATTACACATCACTTTTGACACAGGGTGTTGTAAGAATGGTCAGCTCTCAACAAAATTTCGGCTGTCTGGCAGTGCGGTGACATTTCAGAATTCTTTGTAATTCTAGAAAAATTATATTCTATTATTTTTTTATTTTCCAACAGCAGCCGAGACAAGATAGAAAGCAATTTTTCTACTTGTAGACCAAAACACTAATAAGTACAACAAAAAAACATCATCTTGTCAACAATAACTTTACTCAACCACACATCATATCTTATTTTCTTGCTATATTTAACTGAACGAATCAACTTGGAATTAACATTATTTTTATTATATTTTCTTTACAAGTATAATTATGTTCATGATTATGACTGAATAATTATTTTATTTTATTTGTACTTAATAATAGTAAAAAACAAATCACATTTAATAGATTGTCAATTATACAACTTTTTATTATATTTTCAATAATTTTATTTATTTAATTATTCAACAAGTCAATTGCAAAACTATAAATATCACAATACTTGTATTTAATAAACATTGACTTTTCTTCATCTTATTTTCTGACAACAAGTTTTCTTAATATTTAACGCTGTTGATATTTGACTTATTTGATTATCTGAGTATATTGAGTCAAGTCTATTGAGATTGATCAATAGTACTGTTTTTCTCTTATTGATATTATTATCTTTAATTCTACATTCTCTTTTGAGTTTATCTTTTTCTCTCTTGTAAAAAAGAGAGATTATTTCACATCTAAAAACCCATACAAACCTTGAAAAACAGTGATAATATATTATCTGTCAACGTTTACCACAAATACAAGCACCACAGATGTCACTTTGACATGTGGTATGGTTATATTGTCAGCCGCAGTCCAAAAACCATATCCTACCAAGTTCAGACATTCTTTTGAAAGCCCCTTTTTAATTTTTTCTTCAAAATTTTAATTTCTTTCTTTTATTTTCACAAAATCGCCTTTTTCCAAAAACCAATTTTCTGAAAATGAAAATCTTTTCCCCTTTATTTTTCCCAAAATTGTTTTCTCTCTTTTCTTTTTATTTTATTCCTGCGCACTAAATCTGACGCTTCCTCTCAAACACTACTTTACCAAAATTGTTAACTAAATAGATTTTCCCTTTATTTATAACATACTTCTTTCCGATATTTTTCTTTTCTTGTAGTTATATATTATAACTTCATCTATTTCTTCTTTTATGACAAAATATTTATATAATTATTTTTCTTTATATTTTTATTTACAATTATATCATCGAGTTTTATCTAGCCTACTTTTGTCATATATTTTATCCATAAAGTAGTATAAATATCTCTCTAAAAGCAATCAATAAACAACTGTCAAATTTTTCTGATACAAAGTTTTATTTAAGATGATGTCTATTATTTCTGATATCTCTTTGTGAAATTTCTTCTGTTTTATTTATTTTTCTGCCAAGTCTTCGTGGAAGATTGACCATCCCCTTTTATTTTATTATTTTGTCCCGATTTTTCTCTTTTATTTTTCTCTTAGTAAATTTACCATAGTAAATTTCCTTTTTGTTAAATTTTTTACTCTAGTAAACATTTTCTTTCCTGTACTTAACTCTTTAGAATTATTATTATTTACTTCTTTTCTTTTAGTTTAACTATTTTTCTAATCATTCAAATTACTTATACTCTTACTTTAGTGTTAGTTTCCCTTTTAATTTCTTCAACTGGTCTGTTTGGTAACAAAGAGACTATTTTCTTACCCTAATTTATCTGATATCAAACCCAATTCTTCAATTTCTCTTTTCAATTTCTCTTCTTATATACATTTGTCTTTTCTTGTACATCTTCTACACACAAGCAAATACCACATGCAACATCTTTGATGCAGTATGTTGTGGCTTTTATTGGCCGCAGTACCAGTCCCTTTTTCAATTGATTTCAATCTTTTTAATCAGTCACAAAGTCTCAAAACCCCAATTATAATTTTATATTTTAATTTTAATTTTAATTTTATTTGTATTATTTTTATTTCATATTCTAAAATTTTGACTTCTCGTTATTTTTCTTTTTATTCTTTTTCTAATTTTCTGAAAACAAATTTCCCTTCCCTTTATTCTTTCTCAAAATTAGTTTCTACCTCCTTTCATTTTTCTTACTTTTCTTACACACTAAATGTGATATTTTCCTCTCAACTCTACTTTACCAAAATTGTTAACTGTAGTTTTTCTATTTCTTTATAACATACTTCTTCTCAATATTTTCTATTCTCTGTAGTTATGTATTACAACTTCATTTATTGTTCTTTCATAACAAATCTTGATTACAATTATTTTATCTATCTTCTTTATCACAATTATTTTCTAGACATCAGTACAATCTATTATTGCCATAAACTTTATCCAAGAAGTAGTATAACTAACTCTTCAAAATCAATTAATAAACAATTGTCAAATTGTTCTGATACAAAAGTTTTTTCTAAAGATGCTGTATACTTTCTCTGATCTCTCTTGTAAATTTTTCTTCCATTTACTGTTTTTCTTTGTCACGTCTTTGTAGAAGATTGAACATTTTCTATTATTTTTCTATTATTTTTCTTCCCCTCAAATTTTTACGATTTTTATTTTATTGAATTTTCCCTTTATTTTTCATTTTAAAATTATCTTAGAGATTCTCTTAGTTAATTTTCAATCTTTTATTCTCTAAATACTTCCTTTAACTTAGTTTATTTTACATTAGCATTATTCATTTTCTTTTGCTAGTTCTATATATTCTTTTCTTTCTGAAAGTTCTTCTATTTTTCCCTTCTAGAAGTAGTTTCTCTTATTTATTTTACATCTTTATATAATCGTTTCCCAATTTAAATAACCCTATCTCATTACGGAATTCAATTCTTATTATTACCCTTACCTTGCTTTTCTTGTACATACCATACACACAACAAAGTACTACACGCATCATATTGATGAATAGAGTGGGATTCGAAGTCAACTTATCCCGAAAAATGAATGTGTTGTACTATGTACTCAATCAAACATGGTCAACAGAAAAAACAAGATCAATTCAACTAAATTCTTGGCCAATCCCAAGCCTTTCCAAGGCGGTAGCAAGGGCAAGTGTGCAATAGCATGATTCAAGAGCATAGACCATTTGCGTCAGGCCGTTGATATGAATGACAGCAAGGCTCTTCTGGTGGTGGCATCTTATCTTCAAGCTGCAGCTGAACTCTGGTGGGACAGTATCAAAGAAAACACCAAGACATGAGATCAGTTTTACAAGATTTCCTATTCCTGTTTTGTCTCACACCAATTGGACAATGTTTGCTGAAAAGAGATACAAAATACAAGACAACAGCATGACAAGTCAGTGAATAACTTTGTTTACAAACTGAGAGAACTTTTTACCCTGGTCAAGATTGATAACGAGTCCTTCAAGATCCACAGTCTTCTCCAGGCAATTGATCCACAAGTTGCATACGAGTTAGAACAGAGAGACAATATGCCTAAAACTTTTGAAAGTGTTAGTGAAAAGGCACGTAAGCTAGAGCTGGTAAAATCAAAATATGCATGTAATTTGGTTGATTGGCAGTTGGTTATATTTGGTTCTTCTACGTCAGATGACAGCAATGTTTCTACTTTACAAGACTTGGTCAAGGAATTCAAGACTCTCAAGGTTCACGTTGTCAAACAACCAAGGTCATTTTTTCAAACTCATACTCAGTCTCAGCCAACTTCTTTAGGTCATTCCTCAGGTCATTCTCAGGGTCAGTTTTCTCAACCTCAGGTCAAAGCAAAGCTGAAGGGTGTTTGTTGGAAGTGCAGATCGGAAGACCATATGTCTAACACTTGCCCCCAAAAGAATGAGCAGGAGAAAGGCAGCAGTCAACAGTGAGCAAGAGTCCTATTGACTATAACAGCAAGCAATCATCTCAACGACCAGTCACAACAACTGGTCAATTGGCAACTGAAATCAATTTGGTGGAGGGTGTTGAAGTTTTTACAGCACAAAAAAGAACTTAATCCAAAGCAACTTCTTCTAGGCAGCCATCTACCAGGAAGAAGGGCAAGGCAGTTGAGATTCCTATTGGTCCTCCTCTTTTGTTAGCAATGGAAGGTGTTGAACGCTCAGATGTTTCTTTGGTTCCTCCTGATTATTCAATAGTCCCTCCTGGTTCTTCGATGGGTCCCTCTGGTGTTTCTATGGTTTCTCCTGGTAGGTCAATGACTCTCTATGATATTTCTCCAGTTCCGCCAGGCACTTCGATGGTTCCACCTGGTTGGTCTGCAGTTTCTCATGGAGTAGGTCTGACTCCCCCTGTAGTCAAGAGGAAACGTAAGTTATCTCATTCTCTGCCTGTCGAGTTTTGTTGGAAGGACTTTTGGTTTCAATTGAAGGAGCTAGACGCTGGACTCAGTATGGCTGATTGGGTTGCTCTGGATCGTTCTCTTGGAAGAGACATGCGGTATGAACTGTATTATCTATACAGTCGAAAGATTAAAAAACCAATTGTTCAAGTCAATATCATTTTCTGAGAATTAGATGATGAGGAAGACTCTCTTGACGAAGTTTTGGAGGGCTCTGAGTCAGAAAATTCTGATTATCTGTCAGATGAAGGTTCTTTTGGTACTGGTACATCTGACTCCAAAGGCTATGCAAGCAACAATACCATCTACCACTATCCCTACAGTCACAGAATCATGAGTAACAGCAAGCCATTAAAAGAGTCAGTGGTGATCAATGGTCAGGTTGTACAAGCAATCTTTGATTCCAGAGCAAGTGTGTCCATCATCAGTAAGAAACTGGCAAACAAGTTGAATCTTCAAGCAAATGGCAATCAAATCCTAATTTCCGCATTGCACAAGGAATCCTGTGGTCCCTTTGAGATAACTACTGATGTTTCAATCCAAATCATTGGGAAGTTGAGACCAGAACACATGTGCATTTTAAATAATAATACTGAGTGAGTATTGTTTGGGCACAAGCATGGTCTTAGACAGCGTCTCTTCAATTTGTAATTGGAGAAAGACACAGGGTAGAATACTTTCTTTTTAAAAAAATTGAAAATCAGATCTTTTTGTGTAACAGTTTTACTAAGCTTTTTTGAGCAGAATTCAACTTTTTGAAGTGTATTAAGAAAGCTTGAAACTGACAAAATACATTATTATTTTTGATAAAGATTGTTAAGGAGAATTGTGTAAAAGATATTATGAAATAATAATATTAAATACAAAGATATAATGATCATATTATATTAACTTTAAAAGCATAAGAGAAAACATTTATTGAAGAATTGTATAAAATTATAAAAAAAAGACTAAATTAGATGGAAAGTATTAAATATATATGTATGTATGTATGTGTTGGATGTTTTTTTAGAAAGTAATGCTACTATCAGCAATTCTTTTTGCAAGTTCATTTAAAGATATCTTTAAATCATGGCACTTATTCTCAACAAGCAGGGCAACTTATTCTGTCAAATGTCTTTCTCTAGCAAGCCATTCCATCTCATTGTATATATGAGCTCTTCTGCTAAAGAATTGTGATTCTATTCTGTTATCACTGTGGATTCTCCACTTTGCCCTGAAGTTCTGTTCAAGAAACCTAATTTATGGGCTCCCAGATATTCCAACAGATTATTTGCGCCACATATTTGTTACAGTTAGAATTTTTCGGCTCATTTTATAATATGATGGTACCTATTCATTGTTGTTTGAATATGTAACTCGGGTAGAGCTTAAGGGAGCAGACGGGACAGACAGGACTGAGGAACCAAGGGAAGCAGAAGTAACAGAGAGAACAGAAGGAGCAGTGTAGCCAGAGGACGAGGGAGATTGTGTCTGTAAAACATTTCCAAGGCATTATCAGATTTGAGAAGGATAATTGCATAGATGAAACGAAGCCTGTAAAAAGGTTTCAACTAGTACATTTCTAGTCTCTAGGCCTACACTTCTGGCATTTGCAAATTCAAAATGGTTTTGGGCTTGCATTGTATTGAAGGAGATGATCATTGCATCAAATCCGACTCACATAGCAGCAGCTATCTCTAGTGCAACAACTTGAATATGGTTGCTCACTTGAAACTTCTTGGTTGATTCACCAATGGCACCAGAAAATTGTGCTTCAAACTCTTGGTATAGGCTTGCTGAAAATATTTCACTTATTTACAAGTAATGATTTGGGTACTTCTTTTGCAAAACCACAGAGTCCTATTTTTATAAATTATTAAAGAGAATCATTTATCTAAGCACTATTGCTATTTTCTTACCTGAAGAAAAACGATTTTTAAATAGGCCGAAAGATCCAAAAAATTGAGACCAGCAATGTCATCTTCAACTTTTTTCTTATGAAATTTAGCTTTCTATGATTCAATGCTTGGGAATATAATTTGTTGCAACTCGATTGGGGGAATGATGGTAGCACGGTCAAGGAAATAGTCTCCTCTGTGAATAGAAAACCTGGCTAGAATTTTGATTGCATCAACAGGAAGACCAGAAAGATAATATCCCACCATTTGGTCCTATCCCCATCTACCGACTTGTCTCTGTTGATCACTGGAGACGTCTTGATTGGATACAATGTTGATAGCACTCTTTCAATTGATATGGATAACCTTAGATAAACTGATCCCAACTACTTCAAATGCCAACTTGTATGCTTTTGATTGCTCATCGTAACTCATTGGTTTGCTTTCGTTATGGCCGGGAAACAAGTAGCTGTTGTACCATGTTTTGCGTATAGAAAAATCAACAAACGATTTGTTTTCATGGTGAAATTCGGAAAAAAATGTTGAGCTAGTGCATCAACAGGACATAATTCTTCATTGGCATGGCAAAGAGCAGATCTGTATTGGATTTTTCTATCCTTGTTGGTTTTTCTATATGTAATTGTAGCTACTAATGTAACACATGGAGAAATACACTGACCCATATTTAATTTAACTATTTTTTAAAATCCTGATTTTTCCAACAAAAATATGCAACTTCTTTACAGTTTTTTATCATTTTAACATATAGCTAGAGCTCTGAAATAATTATGAGTAATATATATTAGCTATGTAAATAGGTATATGTAATTTATTAGAAAGTATAATAGTGGGTATGGAATCCATTATTTTTTCTAAGTTCTTTGATTCAATTTAGCATTGATATGCAATGTGCTTTCACTACTTTCTTTGGTATTTTTTTTCATTATTCTTGAAGAGCTCTGGCCAACAAGTGTGAATTCATTGGCGTTATCCTTCTAGCTCTCAGCTGGCATTCCAAGTATGCCCAAATGTTTTCTATTGAACTCAGATCAGAACTGTTTGCTGGCCATGTCATCACTGGCAGATTCACGTCTTCTTTATATTCTTTTGCTAAAATATCTTTATGGCAGGGTGCATTATCTTCTTGGAAAATGAACTCGCCATCTTTCCTTCGCTTAAGATGTCAAAACCAGGGCATAAAATGAAGTTGTAAGAGTCTTATGTGCTTCGTCTGATTTAGCATGCCATCAACAATTACAAGTTTTCCCACTCCACCAGCCCAAATGCACTCCAGACCACCACAGAGCCTCCTCTGCCTTGTACTCTTGGACGTACATAGCCTCTTCTATATATCTGTGCTGGAGTGCACCAAACACGCACATTTCCTGCCCTTGAATAGACCATAAATCTGGACTAATCACTCCAGATTATCTAATTCCACTGTTGATTGTGACAACGAGCATCTCTCGCAAACTTTAACCTGTTTTTTATGTGCCTTTCCTTTAGCAAAGACTTCTTTGCAGCAAGACAAGAGCATAAACCAATCTTTTTTAAGGAATTATGAACAGCATCTTTCTTGATGGGTACACCTCAGGATTTCTGAATTTCAGCTGTAATCATATCTAATGTTGCAGTTGTTTCATTATGTGTAATATTTCCCAGAGCTTTCAAATTACAATCATTCAAGAGAACAGGTCTCCTTTCACGTTTTTTTGGTAAGGGCAGTACCCGTTTTCTTCACTCTCTCAATGGTTGCTATCACTGTTGTGTAGGGTAGCTCATACTTGCACACAATCTTAGTCATAGAAATTCCAAAGTCATAAGTATCCACAATCTTGCCTTTCATGTAACCTGAAAGTTTGGGACTCTTTTTACGAGATTGTTTAATAATTTTAGGAGACATGAAAAGATTTGATTGAGAAGAAGAATGAAAAAATAAATAAAAACAACAATGGGTACTTTTTCTCAAAATTTTCTTTTTGGTAATATACGTAAACTTATTCAAGGTCAGTGTACCTTGATCTTTTAGTTCCATTTTGAAAAGGTCGGGATATTGAGTACCAAGGGCAGTTTCACTTCTGAAAAACATTGCATGACTCATTAGAAAACAAAGACGATTTCTAACTCTCACTGTACTATTTTGCTCGAGGAAGTACTGACTGAGAAGAAGAAGTTCATTTTTTGTATATCCATCATTGAGTGTGTTTTTTTTCTGTCTTCATACTTGACTCTCTTGTGCTTTGTTTCCTTCTTCGTGTTTGTGTCTAGAAACTGTCTTACAATTGGTCCTCTAAAATGGGGGTTCTTGTTCAAGTCCAAAGCTACTTGCTTGTAATAAATATCTGTTATTATCTTAATGTAAGCCTGAATTGATTTTCTTCCAAGAGGAACAGGAGTGTCATCATCATTTCTTTTGAACTTGTGGCCATGAACCATAACAAAATCAGTGAGAAAGAAGGCAAGTTTTTCATCAGAGACAATTATGCCATCAGCAATTTTTTTTGTTTCAACACATCAATTCTAATTTTTATATATTACATTAGATAAATGAAAAAATAATGATATATTTAATCATGAAGAAGTGGTACTTTATTCAACTTACCATTCACTCTTTCTGCTCTGGTAGGTATGCATGAGCTGTGTTCTTGTGGTGGAGCAGCTGGTTTTCCATGTTGCACTGATAATATTCATTGTTAAGTACATTGGTTTAAATAGAGAAGCTGGCTTCTGTGTAGTTCATGATGAAAATGTCTAGGGTGTTTTATTATAAATAGTAAGGATATAAAGAAAAAAAGAAATTGTCTTGTATTTATACTTTTTGATATTAAATTATAGCTCAATGCTATATTCAAATATATTAATCAATGTAGTGGAAATGTAATCAGATCAAGACGTGAGCTGTCAGATAGTTAAAGCCTTGGCATTCCAGTCACCATTTGTTAACTTTCCTTTGTGAAAGTCATTGCACCACACTTCCAAAAATAAGTATTATATATCTAAAAGACAAGTATATTGTAGCCATCTTTAGACTTTTCTTTTTTATACACACATCTGCCACAGCTTCTATGTTTTATAATTAACTACCCATCATGTCTATAAAGACAATATATATTATTGGCAGATATTGATTGTATAAATATCAAGGTTTCAACACATCTTTACTATCAATTATTTCTTTTAAATCATCTCTATATGTCTTTTGTGTTTTTTATTAAAGCCAATTTAGTACATGAATACTACTTTTTTCTCCAAAAGAAAATTATTGTGCTACTAATTCCTATTAAGTCCCTATTCTACGTAGTTTATTGGTCCATTTAAATGTCTTCTTGATTTTAGACCCAAACCTCGGATTACTGTGAGTAATTCTTGCAATTTACATAGAAAAAAAAACAATTGTGAGTATTACTCACTTTTTTTTCTCTCTCTTATATGAAAAAAATTGAATAGCTTGCAACATGTGGGGACCTCAGATCTGTATACTGGTATTAATCATCTGTTTATATTATCAACTTAAGTCTTTCAAGACAAATTAGATCACAGATATGGATAATTTTTATTACTTAGAAAAAACTAATTGCTTTTATAGACAATCTTATAACAAAAATATTTTAAAGAAGGACAGTTTTTTTGAAAGAAGAAGAAAATAAAATAATAGAATAAGTCATTGTTGAAAGAGTAAGACTAGAAATATGGTAAACAAAAGTATGGTAAAATGAAGATAATAAAGTGAGAAACGATGGGTAGATGTTGAAATGAGATATCTAGCAAATGATAAAAGAGAAAATGTAAAGAAGATCACACCAAAAGAAATCAGGATCCACATTTGAACAGATTTTAAGCACTGTTTTGTCAGCATTTGCTGGAAGCAATATAATTGCCTTATACAGAATACAGTAATTTTGCTACAGAGTGTGTTTTGAATTCCAATTTTTAAAACAAATTTGTGAAAAATGGGTTTTGAAATGCAGCAATTTTATTCAGAAAAAAAATTGGGGGGATTCTACTTTTACTAGGGTGGGAATCAAGCTAGACAAGGCCACTACTACTAGGTCACTGCTACTAGACTACCATTGGACTGATACTTAGATTTTACTTGGCCTTTGCTTGATGGAAACCCAGAATTTACGTGACTACTGAAGCTACATAGATTTCATTGAGACTCACTGACATGATATATAGAAAAGAAGATTATAATGTGAAGAGACAAAGATACTAGCAGGCTATTCATAAAAATACAAATAGAGATATTCATAGCTAACATAGAAAAATAACAAGAGTTAGGAGCTGTATTTACACTTATAATTAAATAATAAAATATCTTTACTATAGGTAGAAAGCTATGCTGTTTGGTATGACTTTACTTATCTAAAATGTAAACTATGTGTTAGTATGCAGTATTTTAACTTGAAGCAGTTTGTTTCTTCTTGTAAAGCTTACCTCACATTGGCAACTACTTGATTAAAAAGCTTTGGATTAGTCAATATGTAGAAAAAGTAATACACAGTTTCATTCACTTATCTAAACTGATTACAAACATGATTTGAGCATTCTATATAAGAGTAAAGTATTAATTATTGGCCATTACAAATTCTGTTCAATAAGTAAAAATAAAGAAGAGAAAAAATTAACTAATAAAAAAGAAAATAGAGAAAAATAATAATAAGTGAAATTTAAGACTCAGAAGGTTATTTAATTTTGCATTAGTTTCATTATTGTCAGTCACCTTTCTTTACTTCTTTTCATTTAAGTAATCTTACTTTATAATGGGAAAAAAACAACTGAAATACAGTAAAATTTGAGTAAAATTAAGCTCACAAGTCATTTGTGCTAGCAAGAGTGCAGCACATCATATAACCTTCAGCAACACATTCAGACACATGACATAGCAATCTCTTCGGATTCTTTGACTGAAAACGCACCCAGCCTTAATGTTAGAAGCATTCCTAATTCTGAGAGAGAATTTAATGTTGTCAAATATAATCAAGAAGCATTGTTTCCAGCTGATATTTTGATTATGATTGAAGAAGAACAAGAAGAAGCCATGGGAGAAAATATCTCTTCTCTTAGAGAAAGAATATTCAACATGACATCATTGAAAATTAACAGTAACAAGGAATCAGATATCTCTACCCTGGCTTTTGAAGATTGCCAATCCCTTTTGGATTGTTCTGCTGCTTCAGGTGAATGGAATCGAAGCATGCCCACCTTTTTCCCTTTTTAAAATCTTCAGATCTTAGTTTTGCAAGCATTTGTTGATGGCAATGACAGCATGATCTCAGTGTCAATGCTTACAAAGGTCATGTATACCATCAATTTGTTGTTTGAGTTGAAGAAAAGAGCAGACAAGACCAAAGTAGATTTCAAGCTGCCAAAAGTCAGAACTTTGTTGAATTATTAGCATAATAAGTTCAACAAGGTCCCTCTGTTCCCTACTACTATCAAAAAAGTAACTATCAAAGCTACTTCGAATTTGGGTTCAGGAATCACTGGTCAAGTGAAAACCATAGACTGTCATTTCAACTTACCTTTGAATCACTTGCGTGTTCTCTTAGCAAACACCCAAAAGGCCTCTTATCTTTCAGCCCTTCTAGACTACACCAAAAATCAGTGTCTTTCTGTCCAGCAAGAAGAAAAATGAAAAAAAAATCCTTTGTTTCAACATCCTTTTGATCAAACAATTGGCAAAGACTTTTGGATTAGAGATGTTACCGTGTTATATAGTAGGCAATCTATTCTAATTGAAAGGTTCTATATGAAAGACATGCTTGCTCTCTTTGATGGATATCTTATTGAACAAGGCTCTGACAGTGAAGGCTATGCTTTACATAAAGTACAAAGCTCTTCTGTCACATACGGAATCAAGTATCTGGTTTCTGCTTGGCTCTCTTCAATATTCTATAGTTATCCCAAGAACTGGTCTTCTTCTGGTGAGACATCCTTGAATCCAATGCACCATGGGCTGTTGTTTAATAGTCATTCTATGAAAAAGCCAATATTCAACCGTGCCAACCAGTTCATTCAATTTCAGAAGATCATTTATCACTCCACTTGCCATCTTTTCTGATGATATTTCTGGAAACCTTACAAAAACGCATGGAATGTACAGCAATATGCTAGTCAACTTCCCTGCAATATCATACAGCATGAGAAACAGACGCAAGAACAATTTCTTTGTCACAGCCGTTTCTCAGCAAGCCAGATTCAAGTTGACCCATCTGATGCCCATTCAAGCCACAGATCTAAAGGCACTAGAAAACGGTGTTGATATGTACTCATCAACATATGACGAGACTATCACTGTATGTGCTTCCTTGCTCTTTATCACAGCCAATAATGCCCAACATACTGAACTTGTTGGCTTGAAGCATTTGACATCAAATTTTCTGTGTAAAAGATGCTACTCTCAAAACCTGTCCAGATTTGGCTTTGACAACTTTGGTATCTCCTTATTTTATCCTACAGAGAGTTTGAATTTTGAAAATCCGTTGAGGTAGTGACAGGTTTTACTTTTGGTAAATTCAATTAGAATTGTATTTGTTTATATCAATCAGAAATATTTTTTCTTATACTTTTAAGATCTTTTAATGATATATATTTATTATTATTATTATTATCTCTGAGTATTCATGTTTCTAAAATATGAAGGGTTCTTACTTCTATATTCATCCATCAACCTCAAAGTATCTGCGAGTGCTCTTTTTATAAGATCTGCCTTTGTTTGATCTAAGCCAGGAATTGTCTTCAAAGTTTGAAAATCTACAAAGCCGTGATGCATCATTGCAGAATAAGCTGCAATTTTGTCAAAGACATATACACCTCTATCTTCAGCAGTACCTCCACTCTCTAATTCCTCTTCTACTTCTTCCTCAACTTCGTTCTTGTTTGCATTTACAGCGTCTTGTTGGTTCAATACCACTCCTGCTATCTCCTGTTACTCGATGAAGCTGAATTTTGCCCCACAGTAATGCTTCAACAAATGTGAATGCTTGCATGGGATCTGGTGGGTCAGAAAGTTTGGGCAGGTGCAGCTTTGTATCAAGTCATTTGATATATTGATGGTATACCACTTATCTTCTGTTACAAAAGATCTTATTTGCCACTCACCATTATAATCATCCATGCTGTTACCAGTCTCACCCAAAGGGTTGAGAATCATGGAAGGGAGCATGTCATTTTGGATTTTTGAAGCAACAAAAGAATTTCTTGCTAACTCATTATCAATGGGACCTATCTTACCATTGTTGAAGTGAATACGCTCAACCTCTTGTTCAAAATAGAACTCCACATCATTTGTCAAGATAAAAATCAGTCGATCCAATCTTCTGATGCATGCACGACCAAAGTAGATTGTCTTGAGTTGATTGTGCCATGATTCTACATAGTTGTTTGTCACATATCTCTGATGTTGTTGGCTAACGTACGGGCACCCCCATCTTTGCAACAATTCTTTGTTCTCGGTCCATTTCTTCTCAAAATATTTCAAAAACTGAGATTGATCCTGAACCATCAGTTTAAAATCTTCAATTGCTCTTAGGAACACGTCTTCATTGGACTCAATGAGAATGTGTCTCAGGTAGTTCTTTAGTGCAGTCTTATAATTCCCAAGTTGTTCTGATGTATAAGAGGCATTAAGTTTAATCTTGCTGTCAAGGTTGTGCTGCCAAGCGCGAAAAACATGAAAATCACAGTAGTGAATTGTAGCATGAGGTAATGCTTCTTTGATTGCATTAACCTCCATAATGCTACAGTCAATAGTGATATTCATTGGTACGAAGCTGCTCTTGATGCACAGGTAGTCAAGCCAAATTTTGATGGGTATGGCTGTCTGGTTGTTTGTTACCATGTATGCAACAGTGAATCCCTTTTCTGTTTGAGGATGGCAAGTGACCAAAGTATATAATACTTCGTCGCTTCTGGACGAAATGGAATGGGTGGCATCGAGACAAAAAGATTGTGAGATTCTCATGATTGAAACTTGCATTGGTGATTGAAATCCAAAGGCAAATTGTTTTTTACTGTCATTATAAACAGAAAGATTGATTTCAAAAATGCAATAGTTTTGTTCTGCTAGCTTTACATTTAACCAGATGGAAATAGATGCATTTTCATCAGAAGCAAACATATATAACAAAGTAGTCATCTATTTCATATACAAGTATTTATTTGATATATAAATATTAATTTAATACGAAAGCTCTGTTATATTTATTGACAAACCTTTCTCATTCTGTTGTAAATTTCTTCATAATTAGGCTTTCTAACACCAACTCCCCAACTATCAATCTGTCTAAGAACTGAAATTCTTGTACTTCTACAGCTGCTGGCACTTTTCAACTGATCTTCAATAATCTTTACGGCTTCAGAAGGCAAAGGAAGAGTTCTGACTTCGTCCCAGTCTCCAGGAACATGGTTTACATGTGCCCTTGTTTGGCAAAATGTAACAACATTGGGGTTGTCGAGATGCTGTATAATTTTTAAGGCAGCTGTACAAGAGTATGCCTTTGTATCTTTCTGGGCAAGACGTAATTGACAGTTTGTTATATATTGGCCAGCACGGTGGCATTTTTTAGTCTCTCCAAAAACTAAACCTTTTCCAGAATATTTATGCTTTTTATTCCATTTTGTTGAGCATAAGACATTGATTCGCTCCAGACACTTTTCCCATTCACTAGCTTTTACTAATATTGTCAAATTCAAAGGAAGCATCTTGATTCCTTCCAAAGGTGAGTTGATCAAGACTTGTTGAATGGTGGAAATATCATAAATAGTGTTGTTTATATTGTTGTTAGACATAATTGAAGTTTGTTTTTAAGAAAAAAGGAAGTGATTATTTGTTGAAAAAAATGCCATGTGTGGGATGCAAAAGCCACTGTCTGTCATTAAAGTTAGAAAGCCATATGACTAAATTAAATACTAATTCAAACTCTCTATAAGATAAAATAAGGAGATAATCTGGGATCTTAATTGCCGCTGCAGATTAGCAATTGTTGTTCTAGCTTGATCCAATTCAGTGGTTCATCTTGCATTCTCTGCTGCAAGTCGCTCTAACTGGTCAGTTCTGTTTTGCACATGCATGATTTGGGCCTGCAATGTTGTCAGGAATGAGGTAAGCTCAGTAGGCAATCCCTGCATGTTGCCAATTTGCAAATTGACCATTGGGATTGAGAATGCAGATGGTGTGATGTTGTCTGATTGAGCTGAATTTTTTTTTTGCTGACAGCTGGGATACCAAGGACAAGGACTGCACTACTTTTGGCAATGGGAGGTGCGTTTTTTGTGACGGATGGATCGTTTTGCATAAAGATGTTGATGGATAGGTACACTTTATATGTGGATTCGTCAAAAATAAATTGTGGAACCATGTAAATCAAATGCTTAAGCGAAAGAGCAGTGCCTTCTTGGCTCAGTTGGCAGAGCGTCTGCCTAGTAAGCAGAAGGTCGCCAGTTCAATTCTGGCAGAAGGCAAGGCAACTGTCTGTATCACAGTAAAACATCTTGAAAAATATACTTTTTGTCAGGCATTTGTCATACCCGAATTCTTGTCAGCTTGTTGTGTCAAGTCTCAATCTGGTATTTCTTTTCTGGCACTTGTAATCAATAAGTTAAAATTCTTAAAACTGAAAGCAGTCTTGTATTTACTGGACTTCTCAGATTGTTTTTGGTCCAGCACATTCTATTGTTATTATTATTGTTTTTTTTCAGGTACATCTTTCCCTTTCCCTATACTTTTATCTAAAAAATAAAACATTTACACTTATAATGAGCTCCAACCACACTAACTTCAGCATCAACGAGATCAACGATAACCACATGATCTGCATTGCATCCAATTACAATAGTGCTAACCCCAAAGCAACTGAGACTTTTGCTATTGAAGAGGCCTTTTCTTTTTGGTTTGAGAACTCGGCCAAAAGACACTCAAACTGGAACATGACCAACACTCATGTATCCCAGGCCACCAGCACTGCCAGTCCCAAAGACGTTGTAACAGCTGGTTACTTTGTCTGTGACCACCAGGGTTTACCCAAGAAGATCAAACTAGTCAAAGACGCTGGCAATCAGAAAGCCAAAAGGGTTCAAACCAAATTAATTAAGGATGGCTGCAAGTCCAAAATCACTAAGAAGACCTTGCGAAATAGTAACATTGTCATAGACTACTTGTGGCAGCATCCCACCCATCAGCCTGAGAAAGTCCAGGACATGGTCTGTTCAAGACTACCTGCTGAGGTAAGGCAGTAGATTGTGTCCCATGCGGACAATAACATGGATTGGAAGGCCATCAAGATGCTCCTTTGCATCAATCCTCAGTGCTTAGAAGAGGTATTAAATAGTCTTTCTTTTTATCCAACTTGCTAACTAAATTGTGTTATAGCTTGAAGCTGGTCTTGGCGTTTCCAGTTTCCTGGTGTCTGCGCATCAATTACCATGATGTGCAGAATATCATCAATACTCGTTTGAACAAGCTTTCAAGAAAAAACGCTATTGATAAGGCAAGTGTTGAGCAATGGATCGAGTTCTTGGAAAAAGAAAGAAACTATCTAGTTCACATTGTCTTTCATCAAGATAATGGGCCATATCTTGTTTCGTGAATCTCTCCTTGGCAGAAGAAGATATATTATTTTATTCAATAAAAAGATAGAATATTACTAACCATCACTGAGGAATTAGATTTCTACACATATGCAATAGTATGGGAAATTCTGAGTGACAGAATAATTAAATTCTGAGATTTGGCATTTATAGATTCTGTTTGCAATATGTTATGTTACCTGTGAGTTATCTATGTAACTTCTGAACTTATAATGATCCATATAGAGATGTAAGGTTCTTTTAAACTATTTAATCACAGAGAGAATAATCAAATTATGGCATCTTTTTTTTCTTGGATGTTACATTAAATTAAACTTGATTTGAAACAGAGATTCCAATAAAAAATCTATTTTTGATAGAAAACTGTCTACTGAAATAGTAGAATTCTATTGGATTACTTTACAGAGAAAACTGTCTACTGAAATAATGATATTCTATTGGATCATTTAACAGAAGAAACAGAATTTATGTATACTGTCTTCCGAATCTAAACACTTTTATTGGACAATTATGCATGGCTAAACTATAGGATTCACACATGCCATACTACTGCAATACTTCTTGCACTTCATTTCAAATATTTTTATAGGGATTGTTTTGGAAAAATTGTTTTTATTTAAAAAAAAACTTCTTGCTTATAATATATATGACTTGACAATATATAGTTTTATCTAATATATAGACTACTACATAATTAATATAATAACAAACCCTTTCATATATTATAATATATAAATACTTCCAATACAATTGAATCCTAAAAAGAAACGCGTGTTTATGGTATTTCACTAGTAAGAGAAGGCTAAAAAATTATTCAATTATATTAGATTATATAAATATTTATTTTTCTTTAATTTAAATAGTATGATTACTTACCAGTACTTTTGTCAGAACCAGGCATAGTCCACATTGACTGTTGTTCTGAAAGGTTTGATAAAACACATTAGTAAAGATCATGGAATAAAGTTTGGCTTTATTACTTACCAAAGAAAACCAGTTTTCAAAGACAAGCCATTCAATCAGATACATAGAAATGTTGGCAGTACTAACAGAGATAGAAAATAAACAAAATTAGATATAAGAATAAAATAAATAAATAAATTATTCAGACTTACCAGATAAATTTCTGCTGTTGATATGTCTTTATAATGAGCTGAGGAGTTAATGAGCTGAAGAGCTAATGAGCTGAGGAGAGAAAAAAATAATTAATAAAGAAACACATACACAATAACCGCGTTTTATCTTTTTGTTCTTGTCCATTAATCAACACGGCAAAGACTTGTAATACTATCAGCAACCACAATAATAATAAAAGAAAAAACATTAAGAATAAATATAACAATATAATAATAAAAACAAATTGCTTACCAGGGTGTGAACTCAAATACATCAATCAGAATAAAAGTAAATAAAGCGGAAAAGAAACAGAAAAAAAAGAAATAAGAAAAAAATAAAGAAAAAGCAGAAAAAAAATGGGCTTTCAAACAGAAGGCAGTTTAGATAAGAATTGACTCTAGTAAAATACAATAGTAATAAAATGAATAGTCCAAAATTATATTGTAACACTAAGTTCTATGTTGAATATTAAAGAAGTTGTTTAAGATTATAAAGGATTTTATAGAAAATAATATATAATCCCTTCATTTTCTCAGCTATTTTATAAATTTACTTTATATTAACTTATTTTGTATGTATATCTTTGATTAAACAAAAATAAATATATTTCAACCCATACATTTATTTTATTTTAATAATTTATTAATGTATAAAACTTTAATAAAAATACAATAAAGAAAAAATGTCTTCCAATAGCAGCAGAAAAACAGACTGTAAAGGAAAAGGAAAAGCATCTGCAAGTATATCTACCTCTGCAAACCGTGTTTTGGCTGGCCGTGTTGGACCTCGAGAAATTGCCCCCAGTTTCTCATCTGCAACTATCCAAGATCAGCAATACACGGAAATTATTGAAATGTTTAACAAAGTAAACAACAGTATCAATGGTGTCAAGGATGACATTGCTGCTGTCAATAGCAACATGACAGCCTTTAAAAACAGGATGGGCGTTGTTGTTGATACATCTGGAAAGACACATACGGCATTTGCAGACTTTGCAACTGCCTATGCCAACAATCAGACTCATATGACTAGTCTAGAACCATCTCTGATGCCATCCTATGTCCCCCAGATCTCCCTCAGTGATGCCGGGGTTTCTGTCATTATCTTGGTAATTAATATTAATATATGTTAGTATCAACAACTTATTAAACAACCTGTATTTAGGAAATTTTTGTGGAAAAGTTGTGGGACTGGAAGTTCGAGTCTGACGACCCTGCTCTTGTTGCTGAGAACGAGAGTAAGAAGAAGTGGAACTTGAACAAAAAGATTAACCACCGCAATAACATAGCTGTTATCAACTACTTGAAGAGCTACATTAGTGCCCAGACTCGTCTAGCTGGTACTCACCCACGGGTGATAAGTGATAAAATAAAGAACAGGTACAAGCACAGTCATAGTACTTTTCACGAGTCTCCTGAGCAGAAGGCCAAGAAAAACAGCAAGGGGAGAGCAAACAGTTGTACTCTTCAGGCTTGTATATACTATATAAGAATTAATTGGTATATTACTATTTTCTCAAGCTACAATCTATATAACCAGATGTCTATCCAACACAAGTCGACATACATGGACAACTGGGTAGCCATTGATGCTGCAATGGGATATAAGACTGGAAACCCTGTTGAGAAGGCTTATCTCAAACTCTTTCAGAAGGATGCAATGTCTGATGGTGAGTCGGATATTGAGATTGTGGACAATCTTCCACGACGGTGTTTGCATGTGGCTTGCCCCACTTGGAGAAGTGAAGAGGTAAATAATATTTAGAATAAATAAATAAGTTTTATAACAAGAAAAATAAAGAACTAATAAAAATAAATACAGTTCAACTGATTGTTGACAATGGTTGACGACATTGATCGTACCCATCACATGTCAAATGTGGGTGTGAGAACAAAGTCAAGAATGAACAGATATCCAGCAACATTGTTGTCTTGCTCTGTTCCTGCCACCCTGTCCCAGTCATTGCCTCGTTGGGCAATCAACAATGAATAAACATTTTCTTTTTTACTATGTTCTGTTGTAGGGCTAAATAGTAATAATTGAAATTGAATTGATTAAAGGAAATAATAATAATAGAGTATAAATATATAAGCAAGTGTGTGTATGAGAATTAATAGTAATTTTTTTTTGGTAAAGGAATCGCGAGTTTTTTGTTGACATTTTTTGTAGTTTTGTAATCTACTATTGCAACGGTTAGGAGAATCCGATGTACTGGCAGAATGCTTTGAAAATCTTGCTTGTAGAATTCATCCTGTAACAACTCAACTTCTTCTAATTCTCTTGTTTTGTCCGAAGTGGATTTGAACCATTTGACAAATGCAAATACATGCTGACTACTATGGGAATTTCCGTATGTTAGAGAAGAAACAGTTGGCCTAAAATTGTGAACAAAAAGGTACTGAATCTCTCCAACATACGCATGTTCCGACCCAGTTTGTTCAGTCAAATATGCTTGTATGTATGATCCATGGCCATTCGTGCCAATGCACCCTTTGTAGCTTTGCCCAAGAAGATCAACGGACTTCACCATTTCGATCCAGTCATTGACGAAAGGTGAGTCATCAATTACATTTTTGCAACCTGAGATCTGTGGATTCTTGTATGCAGCTTGATAGTATCCTACAAGACAATCATATTCATGTTTTGGCATAAATGATAATGGTCTTGTTTTCAATGGCAAGGCATATGGTGGCAGGGGCTCGTTTCCACGAATTGTCATTGAAAGATTCTGTGAAGCTTCAAGATATTTGGAAATTGAGAAAGAGTGAGAGAGGTAGGTGTTGGTGTTAGTGTTGTTGTTGTTGGTGGTGAACTTATCGAAAAATTTCAAAACATGCAAGTGCATGCATAGGTTTCAGAAGTCGACGAACATAATCTCCCCTCCATGACTCTTCAATAAACTGTCTCATAAATGTCGATTTGAACCCATTTCTTCGATTGGTTTTGATATTTTTCAGAACACTATTGTACCTTTCAAAGCTGAAAAGCCAATAGCCATAAACGGGCCCAAAGTCAATCATTGTTTGGCGTAAGTGCAGATGCAGGTGCATGCTGGGAGAGAGAAGGTCCAGGTCGTACAATGTCTCACACCCTTTACAGAATTCTTCTAAGCATTTGTGTCCTTTCTCAATGTCTTCTTCAGAAACGCTAGGCTTGGTGAAGTATCTGCATGCGTTAATAAATTCTATCCAGTTCTTGAACTCTGGCAACGGCAACACATCCCTTAGAACCACAAGAGAGTACACAAGGCACCAAGACTTCCACTCATCAGCCTTCATATAGGGAAATCCCTTGGCAATCTTTGTCCCAAGTGACATGTAATCGGGCGGCAACACTACCTTCTCAACAGCCTTTTACATGGCAACAAGTTTTTTATTATCGATTAATCCATCCACAACCCATCTCTCCAGCATTCTTTTGGCAGTGCCTAAGAAAAGATTGTGCATGAGGTCAATGATCGTACAGCAGACAATGTCAAAGTACTGAAGACAATGCAGTTCGGACCAGCAAACACCATGTGCAACTTCAAGATGCTGTCTCTCAGTTGGTTTGGTTACATTTCTCCAGATCTCTGCATCTTTACGATTGTCATTCTTAGTGCAAAGGAGCCACTTCGAGAAATCAAATCCAAAATAATCAACAGAACTCGTTCCAGCCAACATCAAAAATTGACACTTACACTTGTGGCATGCCTTTGTACTAGTATGAGATGTGAATCCACATACTTTCCTTGCAGCAGGTATATCACAGGCAATCATGAGAAGGGCTGCTCAGATAGTTGTATCATTTGGACATTGATGAGTTTTGATCTTAATATCTGTATACAGCTCTGTCAACTCATTGACCAAAGGCTTCAAATAGTTATTGATATCAGATGTGCTCGCTTCCTTGGGCCCTGACATCAATCCAACTAGGATCACTTTCTCCTTCTTGAACCACTCACTGCATGAAAGATTATTGATTACAAGATATATGGCACCACAGGAGTAGGTAATACCATCGAATGGCTGAAACCAGTCAATGTTCAGCGTGAGCATGAGTGATCGCTTGGTATCAACAAAAGGTATACCATCTACGTCTACTATATTATTCCACATCGCACTATCGTACATGTCAAACAAAGTGCTATCTATTTTTGGGCCGCGGTTCCATGAGTTGATCTTGTTTTCAAAATCCAGGCATTGAAAAAACGTCTTTAGGGCTTTCTTGACAGAGTGGAATACATATGTCTTTTTGGGTGCTTTTGACCCGGGATCAGACTTAAACAAGCTGTTGCCACACAAGGAGGTTTTACCAAAATTGGGTGATATACAACACAAAGGGGCGGCTTCATTATCATATATGGCATGGCATTTGCTACATGCAACACACTTCTTGACACCACTTGTCAATGCTTCAAATCCGGCCAAACTTTTGAGGCCAGCAACACTCATGGGAAGGCAGAATGGTCAAACAAAAACTGCAGGATCTTATTGATTATGACAATCAGGATTACAGCTCCTTCATTCATGACGTATAGTGAGACAAATAGAGCAACTGAAATAACAATGAATCGGTGAATCAAATTCAATTCGGAGATTGATTCTAATGAAGAATCTTTAATTTGATTTTTTTTAAAGAATGTTGATTAACTCTCTATTTTCTAGGATATAATATTATCTAAAGCTGTGTACCTACCTTCATCATTGTCTATCTCAACATCGGATTCATCTTCATATTCTTCTTCTTCTTTGTAAGTGTCACTTGTATACTGGACATTATCTTCAGGGCCAAACACACAATCTGTTTCAGAGAAAGGTTGGTTTCTTGTCCGTATATCCAAAATGGTATTTGTGTCATTTAGGTCTACAAAAGCGGAATGTTAGACCCAAATAAATCAATGTAATAAAATAAGTTTTCTTACTTCTAAGCTCAGAATTCATTTCAACATCTTCCTGCTCAAATTCAAAACTATCTCCCTCTTGATTTACAGGCTCAGAAACAGTACTACTAAGTGTATTGCATGTGTCTTCATGGGCTACACATTTATTATTATTAGTGTTAGTACTATTATTATTATATAAAATAATAAAAAAGGAAATGATATAAAATAAAATAAAATATAGTAAAGTAAAGCAAATGTATTAAATATACGCGTTTGAACATGTGTAATATCATGATTATCTTTTTCTTGATGACGTTTAAATGTTTTAACAGATACACAATCGAATCCTAGTGTCTTGCTTTTACAGATAGAGCATCGACACTCTTTTCTAACAGTTGGTTTGCGAATAGGAACCATTTTAAAATGAAAAGAAAGGTTTACAATAGTATTTAATAGTAAAGAAAGAGACCAAAGAAAACACACTTTTATTTTATTTGAGTTTGATGTTGCATTCTAATGCTACACAGCTGCCAGTAGCCAATAGAGTAGCTTAAAGTACTATTCAAATACTTTACTCACAAAAGTGAGCTGAACTACAATTTTACCTATTCTGGCTATCAGAACTTAGGTATACTTTACATATGCAAAATTGATCTGTTTTTGCAGTGCATTAAGCAGATTCTTGAGTCAGCAGACAAGTGGTGCATTGACTTCACTCACAAGACTTGCAAATCCTTGGTGGATTCCAACAAGCACTTTTATTTGTATACGATTGTTGTGAGAAGCAACATTAAGAACAAGGGTGTCCCAGTCTGTTTCTTTGTGACTAATGCAGAATTAATCACAATCTTGTCAAAATGGCTCAGTAGGATTAAATCCAACTGTAGCCTGCATGTCAAGCTCGTGATGATTGACTGCAGTCCAGTCAAGATTAGTACCCTGGAGGAAGTCTTTGGCCAGTCGGTTCAGGTCCTTTTGTGCCACTGGCACATCAAGAGAGCATGGGAGATGCATATCAAAAAAGATGTAAATTATGTTAATACACTCATTCTTAAAGTTTACTAATAATTACTTATATTTTACTAATGCTGTAGGTAAAAATTACTGGAGCCACCTATGAAAGCAAGCATGAGCGAGATGCAGTTCGGGTGGCCCTCAACTTACTGATGTATGCCAAGACTAAGGAGGCGTTTGACCAGCAATACAAGGAATTTGTTTCCAAGTTTGCTGGCCATGAGAAATCTGTGGCATACTTTGCTATGCACTGGCATGCTAAGTGTGACCTTTGGTTAATGGCCTGGAGATTGGTAAAGCTAATATAATTATAATGTTTTATTTATGAACTGTTTTTACTGTTTTTTTATTAGGATCCCAGATTCCACACGAACAGTCTTATTGAATCCTATCATCATATCTTGAAAGCTTACTACTTGGGAAGATTAAGAAACTTCTGGGTTGACCGGTTGGTTTACATGCTCTCCCAAGTAGTTGAGCATGACTATAGATAAGAGGGTCTCAAGATTATGTATGGGTTCAAGAAGCTTGTTCTCACTCATGTTGAGAAGGCTAAGAAGAAGAAGGCTTTTGACGTTGATCACGAAGATGCTCTTTGCATGATTGAAACTGTAGAAGACAACTTGGTAAGACTATATAACTGATAATGCATTGAGTTCAATCATACTAATATCAATTTTTATATATTTATTACAGATGTACAAGTGTCGCTCCTTTACTGACAATTCAGTTTGGTACGAGCTCTTGGTTAAAGAGGAATTCCTGTCAGTCTGCTCTTGTCCAGACCCTAATCATTTGTGCAAACATATTTTTTGGTCTGCAGAATGATGGGACTTCAATACTCTTTAACTAAAAAGCTTCCTATAGTCCAGAACCCAGAAGTTCAGGTAGTTGAGAGAAATGAGAAGAGTGCTACAGCACAAAATGAGTTGCATTTGCTTGAGCTTGATGAAGTTTCTGAAAGCTTGTTCAAAAAACTTGAAGAATGGTTCTGGGATGGACATAACATCCCAGATTTTGAGAGATTGCTTGTCTCTAATGGAAGAAACCGGTGTTGCTCCTCAGCAAAAGTATAAAAAGCAATAAAAAAATAATAAAATTATTTAAACATACTTTTCTGATATTATTTTATGACTTTTTTGATGGAAACATAGTAATAAAAAAAATAAAATTATTGACTTTTTTTTGATAATCTTGAAAAAAAAATCAAAGTGCTTTATAAAACTGCTTTTTTTCTGTTTGACCCGGATCTAACAAAGTTTGGCTGTCTACGTGACTGCTCCCAGTTTTGAGAAATTAAAGGTTTTCCACTTGTAATTAAGTCACAGAAACAATACCACTGGTGATTGTTAAGTTTTTAAGAATAGTTTTTAGATAAGAATAAAGATGATTTTTATTAAATGTAATTCTTAACTACTTATATAAAATGATGATTGATTTCTGGCTAAAAGAATAGCTATGATAATATGTCTTAGATGCTTGTTGTTCAGTAATATCTTCTATAAGTATATTCACCATCTTAAACATCTAAAACATATATGAAAGGCCAATTGGCAAAGTCAAGATCTTTTATTCTAAAAAGTCAACCATTAGAAAGGGTGTTATCTAGTGAAAAATTGAATATTTTATCTATTTTCAATTTAGACGGCAATTTAATTTCCAATGATTATTATACAATTTTTTTGGTTGACGCAATTTAGTGAAAAATGTATGTGGAAAATTACAAATTTCCTAATTTTCCACTAACATTTTCTATTAATTATTTCCTCAAAATTAAATCTATTCTTTCACTCTCAAATCAAGGGATAGGGTAGCCAGAGATATCTATTGTATATGTAATTAATTTATTTGATCTTTAAAGAACAAGTTTATTTAAAAAAAGAGGTGCATATTTGATATGATTTATTAGTTTTAGTCCTTTCAATAAGTACTTTTTTGCCAGAATTTAATTTAGACTTTTATGTATATTATTATATTATTCTTACCACTTTATTAATGATAATACATGATATATATCTTGCTAATATAAAAGACATAAAAACATTAATAAAAGTATATTTTAATCTTCCTTTAATCTTACTTTGTCACATATCAACTCTTCTTATACTCTTAACTATATCTCTCTTGAAAACATTTAATATAAACTCTATACTTACCTAGCTATGAATCACAATACATCTTCTATTAATTCCGGTGCTATCAAAAAGAAAGGTAATAGCATTTTTATGATATATAATTTTGTAAAGAATAACATCATCAAATTTGAGAGGCTTTCATAAAACTTACTTTAACTACTCACTAATTATGTGCTAATGAAAGTTTCATCTCGAGGAAAATGGGATAACAAAAGAAAGCTTGCATTGATGCAGGCTTATCATGAGTTCCATCCCTACTCTCAGCTATACAGAAATAGAACACAGGAATGGAACAAAATCATAAGTGCTGTCAATGCCATGGGTGATAAAAGCCCAAAGAAATTAAAGAAGTCATGTATCAAAAACAAAAAGAACAAAATGTTCAGAGAGTACCAGAAAGTTATGAGTTTATCTCATAGCAAAAGATGGACAAAGTTAGATTCCATGTTGCAAACCACACTTGGAAGAGCTACATACGAAACAATGCAAGAAGTAAGTACTTCATATATGTAAAATAGAAAACAATAAAATAATTATTAACTTAATACTTATATTTAAAGAAAGATAAATTTAAAGAAGGAAAAATTCTGAAGAAAGTATCAGATTTTGCCAAGACAATATTGGCCAAGAATAGAGGAGATGAAATAATGCACATAGCATTATATAGTCACTCAGAACCAGAGATGCTCAACACAAATAGTTCTTCTTCTAGACAACAAGCTGTTGCTGAAACCTTGACTGGAAATGAGGAAGATGAGAGAGAAGATAAGAGAGTTGAGAGATATGATGACAGCAGTGATGTGCTGTTTGAAAACAGTGATGATGTTTACTCTGAGGCCATCATCAACAGAAAGATCTTATCTCTTCTGAAGAAGCAAGATCACCATCTTGAAAAACAAGACCAGCACATGGAAAAGCAAGAGGCTTTTTTTGACAAGTGCTTGATTCTTCTACAACAGCTTGTAAAAACAATTTTGTTGATAATAATATGTCAAAAATACTGTAATAAAATTTAATATATAAGATTTGTTAGGTTTATAACTATCATTTTTTATTTATATAGTTCTAAGACTAAACTAAGTTAGGCAAATTGTCCAAAATAGTATTCACATTATTGATTGTGTCTCTTGGTTGTCATTTACGTATGAGTCCGGTGATGTACTCCTCAATTTTTGGTGGTGGCGGCCCAAAAATTGCCGTGGTTGCTGAACCATTTATACACGTATGCATATTCTTGAAAAGAGTTGATAAAAAGTATATTATTGCTGACTTTGTACCTCTTTCAATTGAGAAAGATTAATGATATTTGCAGTATTTAAAGTACTGTGATACCTTCCCAAACTCCATCTCGACCTGCACTCTTGTTTGTGACATCTTTCTGTTAACTTCTTTCAAAGAAGCTATATATAACATAGTAGTAGGAAGTTGTAAGTCAAAAGTATAAAAGCATTATATCAAATAACTCACGATGGTCTTTTATCTCATATACTGTAAATGGTCTATAAACATATAGTAATTTTTGATATGCTTGGTCACCATAAATTACATAGTGTAAACCACTATTTCTTTCTGGAGTTAAAGTACTCAGATGCAAGATGAGACAATCCAATGTCCTGGACTCATCAAACATTCTTACATTATGAGTGAACCCAGTGAAAGGACCAAGAAGGCTATTGGTGATATCATCAGGTGTCACAATTGCCTGATACTTAAGACAATGGATGTGCTGTTCAAATCATAAGACGAATACAAAAACATACAAATGTTTTACTATACAGATGCATACTTTAATTAAATATCAAAAAAGTAACTTACTTTCCATCCATTATATATAATCTTTTGGTCTGCTTTCTCTTGTGAACAACAAATTTTTTGCATTGTTCCATCCACAAAACCGACTATATGCTTGTAGACCCAAGCTAGAAAGAAATATACATTTATTGATTAGGTTTATATTAGATATTTTAAAAAAAAATAACAGAAAATATTGTATAAGAGTATTGAAGTTTGTATATTTACATTTCTCATAAATTGCTTCAGCAAATGTTTTGCAATTCTCTGCAGAAAACTGTCAAGTATCAAACTCAAGTCCATATTTAAACTTATCCAAAAGTATCACTAAGAAGTCATTGATGATACAATCAATGTTGCCTTTTGACATTCCCCAAACTGTCTCTATGGAAATTAAGTGACGTGGAAAGGCATACTAGTACAATAAAAGAGCAAAAGCAAACTCGCATGTCATATGGATACTGTAGATTTGAGTATGCTTAAAGCTTAGCACAGGAGTGAGTTTCATTAAAGCACATATTTGCTTTATCTAATTTAAATATGTAAATACATAACTAAAAAAATTAGCAGTTTCTTGAGACTTGGCTTATAGCAAATCATAGCTTCTAAAAGGTAAGCTACCTCTGAAAAAGTAAAACAAAGTTCAATCTTGCATTTTGCATCTGACCATGTCTCAAGATTGAGACGTTTGTAAACAGTTCTCTTTTTTCTTTTAGTAATGGGTTTTCTCTTTCTGTGGCAAAAAAGATAGCAAATAGCTGCAGTATTGTTAATATTCGTTTTTAAAGAAGTGTTTTTTATTAGTAAAATTAATTAAAGAAAAAGAAAGAGAGAGAAATATTTTCTTTTTTGCATTGTTAGAGATCTGTATATCATTATCTGCATGAATTTATACATTTCCATAACTTTTGTCAGAGTATTTTTGTTTTTTACTGGGTTTGTCCAATCTTTATTTTCTAGCAGTCACCCTTTTTTCATTGGATAACACCTTCTCTATTACTGGTTGCTTGTAACTTCCAATTTTGTTCACCAATGTCAACTCTGACAAATGTCGTTTCTGATCTGGGATGGTCTTCCTTTTACTATGGCAAAGTCAAAAGGTTAAACCCACTGGGGATCGGAGAGTATATGTAAAATCAAAGAGAGGATAAAAGATACTTTTTATTGATAGGAATTGAATTGTCTTATATAGTTTTCTAAACTAATACTGTGCATTATCTGCAGTAAACTATTATACTCTATTTAATTACAAGAGAAGTCCTTTTACTGCGGTTGATGCTCAGAAGATGTTACTGTGGTTAATCTTTACAAGACATTACTGCGGTTTGTTATCTATGAGGTATCTTTGACACACAGAACTGCTGCAGTCAATTATCCCGATTTCTCGGATTCATCAAAATAATTTCTGACACAAATACAAAAATAAAATGTTTTTAAAAAATGTAGCTGAAGGAGGTTTCGATCCTCCGACCTTTGGGTTATGGGCCCAACGCGCTTCCTCTGCGCTATTCAGCTATAATTATAGAGTTGACATGGTGCGTTGTGCTATTGATCGGCCGCAATACCAGTCCCATTTTCAATCGATTTCAACCTTTTTAATCAGGCTCAAAGTCTCAAACCTCCAATTATAATTTTATTTATATTATTTTTATTCTTCTCTCAATTTTCTGAAAACAAATTTCCCTTCCCTTTATTCTTTCCCGAAATTAGTTTCTCCCTCTTTTGTTTTTCTTACTTTTCTTACACACTAAATACAACATTTTCCTCTCAATAACACTTTATCAAAATTATTAACTGTAGTTTTTTTATTTCTTTATAACATACTTCTTCCCAATCTTTTCCATCCTCTGTAGTTATATATTATAACTTTATTTATTTTTCTTTTATGACGAATCCTGATTACAATTATTGTATCTATTTTTTATCACAATTATCTTCTAGACATCAATACAATCTATTTTTGCTATAAATTTTATCCAGGAAGTAGTATAAATAACCCTTCAAAATCAATTAATAAACAATTGACAAATTTTTCTGATGCAAAAGTTTTCTTTAAAGATACTGTCTACTTTCCCTAATCTCTCTTGTAAATTTTTTCTTCCATTTACTATTTTTTTTTATCAAGTCTTCATGAAAGATTGACTATTTTCTATTATTTTTCTATTATTTTTCTTCCCCTCAAATTTTACAATTTTCATTTTGTTAAATTTTCCCTTTATTTTTCATTTTAAAATTATCTTAGAAATTCTCTTAGTTAATTTTTAATATTTTATTCTTTAAATACTTCTCTTAACTTAGTTTATTTTACATTAGTATTAATCATTTTCTTTTGCTAGTTCTAGCTATTCTTTCTCTTCTAAAATTTCTTCTATTTTTCCTTCTAGAAGTAATTTCTCTTATTTAATTTACATTTTATTATAATCATTTTCCAATTCAAATAACCCTATCTCATTATGGAATTCAATCCTTATTATTACCCATATCTTGCTTTTCTTGTACATACCATACATATAACAAAGTACCACACGCATCATTGTTGTGTGCCAGACGTGACAGAGCAGAGATACAAATAGTAAGAGAAGAGAATTCAATAGTAAGCAAAAGATAGTCTTTATTGATTGATATTTTGAATGATATTTATACTATTTGTTAATTGCTAATTGCTATATAAGTATTGAATAATGTTACTATTGGGGATAATCCCAATGATTGATATTTGGGAATTATATAGAACGTCTATATTTCCTGGTAGGTCATAAATATTTAACCAAAAAAGAAGCTTACATACCAGAAAATAAGAACTTTCATAATTTACTAAGTCACTTTGAAAATTGTTTCAATTTACAGAAGGTTTTTTTTTTAAAAAAAAGAGAAATAATTATATTTTTATTGATTATTTGATTGATGAAAATTTACTTCATATTGATCTTTTAAGGATTGAATGGAACAAAGTACACTGGAAAAATAGGGTAATTTCATCTATGGCGTAGGGTACTATTATTTGTGGAGTGGTAGCTTAAATTTCCATCACTTTTGTCTTTTTTATTTTCGACGGCGATGATAATGTTCGGTCTGTTTTATTGGATAAAAAAACGAGTTTACTCTTTTTTGTAAAAAATGTCTGCAAGATTTCTTTTTGGGACTTGTAGCCATGTCGCAGAGTCAATAGTTGTAGGGAACTTAAACCAAATGATATCTTTTGAGTGAGATAATAAAGCTTTTTATTGTTGTAATATTTATTTATAAGTATGATGAGGTTAATGGTCGTGATATTACTACAAATATTTTTGTTGTATATGCTCTACAGCCAATAAAATGTACATGACAGCATGTTTTAACAAAAGCGTGTATTATTGTATTTTAGAATGAGGCAATCAATTACTGTTTAGAGAACTGCCTATTTTAACAACTGGAATAAACTATGTCATTTTGGAAGCTGGTATAATTTGGAAAGATATATATTAAATTGTGTTCCTGAACAATTTTCTATTCTTGTCAATTCTAAAGACTTAAAAAATAAAACATACGCATACAATATGTCAAACAACAACAACAATTCAGAATGCAAGTGCTCTAACACTGCAAAAGACAACCGATTTAAGTAGCTTAATTTTTGTTTAAATCCTCCAAAAATTGGTGGTTTATGTTCAATTATAGTCCGGTATTTGTTACAAAAATTGGTTCATTTAGTTAACCAAATGATGAGATTATAGATACTAAAATCAATAGATAAATTGAGAGTTATAATTCCCCCTTTTCTTGAAATGTTATAATTGTCTGTAATTCTGGTTATGTATTCACCCATAACTTCAAACCGTACCTAAACCCTACTTGTTAAGGAATTGGCTTTGAACTCTCTACCTCTTAAAAAATTTTATTTGCTTTAATTACATGATATTATTGGATAGACCTCACTAAAATCGACCTAGAATCAGTCTGAAATCTGACAGGAACCAGCATTCAAATGAATGATTGTAAAAAAAAACTTAAATAGATCTTGTTGACATCATCAAGAGATGACGCATTTGAAATAGAATCTCATGGAAAAAATGGTTTTTATTGATTTTTGAATGGTTGGAAAATATATTTAGCTATTTAATATGGACCGCTAATACTTCTTTAAAAGTGTGTATCCGAATAGTACGACTTGTATACATGTTATACTTTCATTTATTGGACGGCTTGAATACATTGGATGACCTAACTTATACTATACTTCCCTACCTTATCGGTTTCATGTATTCGGCGCGTTTTTTGGTTTTACACTTCTTTAACTGAAAATGAAATCCTTGGTATTTTCTTGGAGAATACGTTTGTTTGGAACTACATTAGTTTAGAGCAAAAAAAGATACAGAAGTATTAATACAGGTTTCTTTATGAAATAAAATGAAATAACATACTTACTAGATCATTTATGGGGGTTCATAACAAATCTTGCGATAGAATAAAAATCCGTTTGATTGATATTTTCTTTTAAATAAAAAGCAAGAAATAAAATAAACAACTTTATTAATATGTACGCTTTGATTGTAAAGACACTTGAATTACTTACATATTATAGACACGCATTTGCAAAAGGGGGCAAACCAGTATGACTTGAAAAAAAGACGTGACATATTTATCTGAGAAGAAGAATTGATAAGTTACATTATTTAAGTTGAGTTATATATATATTACCTTTTCATAGACTGACAATACCAGAAAGTATATAGTGTCAAGAGCAAAATATCTTTTATTACAAAATGGATAGAAGCCCTATCATTTTAAAAATAAAAAATATTTAGTCAGCAAGGTGTTTCATTTTAGTTAGGAGATTGTTTATTACCTGTACTGTTTTGAATGCTTGTTGAGTGTATTGTTTATCTAATATATATTAAGATGATTCTAAAAGCCAAAAGTATTAATAAAAGTTGAGATCTTAAGAGTAAGCTTACCAAGACATATAAAAAGAGACAAAATGAGAAGAGCAGGTTAAAGAAAGAGAAAATAAAAAAGAGGGGCGCGGTTATTCTATTAAATATGAATTCGGGGTTTTTTTTAAAAATAAATAAATCAAAAAATAATTTTTGTCTGTAACTTAGAATTGAAAGAAAACGCAGTTGCACTATGCCAGCAGCTAATACATATGAAAAACAGAGTATAGTATAAAATCATATTATTCGAATACTAATACATAATATAAGAATAAAACATGGATTGAAAATTAAATTAAAGAAACACATAAAATACTCACAACAAGAGTGGAAACATTCAAAGCTGTTCTTGTTACGTAATAGATCATGGTGTTCTCTGAGAAAGAATAAAACTTAAAGCCCAAATTAAACATAATATAAGTAGACCCTTTGGATTTAAAAAAAAACAAGCTATTCTTATTATTCACAATGTCAAGAAATCTCAATAACAATTCAGTTAACAATGCTTTTGGTGAAGAACCTTCTGTGGGAAGGTAGATTAAAACCAGGCAGTCTTCAATTTTCTTATATTAATTTTATTTTCGTTTTTTATAAAAATCAAAAAAAAGCCCACCAAGAAATACCAATGATATAAGGACGATAATGTTGCAACACTCACAGGGAACAGTGAGCAATCAAAGACCACTAGCACCAAAGAGAGCTCGGTTGAATCTTGAAGGTGATTCGTCAGGTAGAACTCGTAACATCCATGATGTGTACGAGAAACTTGATACCATGAATGGTGTCTTAAACACTGTTTTGAAGAACACATCTTCTGAGAAAGCTGAAGCCACTGCTAGTAATGCAGTTGAGCAAGACATGTCGCCTGGACGTCAACCAACATTGGATGTAAGTAATCATAATATGTTTTTATGTAGATAGAATTTAATATACATTCATATTATAGCAATTGTTGCGCGATTATTTGAGTGAAGAGAAATTGTATGACCAATACAATACCAATGAAAATAAAAACAGTGAGGGAAACAGACTCGTTCTGAAGTCTGTTACCAATTACCTTCGTCGTCAAGAAGAGGGGAAAAAGGTGGACTTGCCAACTCTTCGAACTAAGATTGTGCGGCACATTGGCAACAGAAAGTTGCAAGAAAAAAAAACAGGAGAAAAGAAGCAGGAAGAGAATCGACGGGCCTGTCTTTGTCAGCGACGTGTAAAGGTAAAAAACACACGCACACAATATACTAGATGTGATATTAAATTAGAAATATTATATATTTATATATAGTCGTGTGAAAGAAGACAATCTGCCTTGAAAGCCAATCGGGCACACTTTGTGAACAGCTTTGGAGAGAATGTTGACAGTATTCTCCATGCTGATTACATGTCAGACCTTGAGAGTGATTATGAAAGAGAAGAAGAGGAACAGGATTCGTCCTCAGAAAGAGTTTTTTTTGGAGATTCCGCCCAAGCTGGAGAAGCGAAGAGGTATAGTACAAAAAACTATTTTTTTGGATGGTGTGTAATAATACTTACATTGACATATAGGGAGATAGGTTCGTTGATGAACTTGATGCGGATTATGAGGCAGCTCATGATAAGAAAAATAATATCCGTCCATTCGAGCATAAATTTAAAGGAATAAGAGATAAGCAGCTTAGTAAGACCAAGGCAAACAAGCTGCCATCATGGTCAAAGAAACAATAAGACAATAAATCAAACATTTTCTAATAAATTGATAAAAGAGTGCAAAGTGGTATTTTATTAATATTATTTAAGCTTCTATTTTTTGGGGTAAAGGGATTACTAAACGTTTAAATTCACTAGTTATAGTAAACCTATATTTAGCAATTGCGATTGGTGAATATAAACGATGTACTGGAATAATACATTCATAATTAAGTACAGAAGAAGGTTCATTCCAGAGCTCAATGCCTTCATTTAACATTGGCTGGTAACTCCCCGAAGAATAACTAGAGTACCACTCAACAAACGCAAAAGTATGGGTGATGACAGTTTCGTTGATGGTTATTAAATGTTGAAATAAATACAGTATACGGCCAGGAAACGCTGCTTTATCTTCACTGTTATTCTCAAGATAATAGGCGCGGAAATAAGATCCAGAAGAGTATTCCTGTCCAAGAAGAGATATCCGTTTCATTTTCTCAATTCGGTTATTGACAAAAATCTGGTTAGACTCGCAGTTTGAATAATGGCCAAAAAGATCGTGACTGCCATACGCGTGTCTGTAAAACTCCAGTAAACATTCATAATGTCCCTTGCACATTGTAATCCTTTGGTCGAGTTTAATCAGAAACACTGAAGGGGGCAACGGCTCACAACCCAAAGCAGAATGACGAGGGTTTAACGAATATTCAACAAAGTCAGACAGAGAAAAGGTACTGGCAGTAGAAGATGGATGCAATGCTGCTAATTGATCTTGACTATTTGAAATGCGATGCAGAAAGTCAATTGCGAACTGGGGGAGATGGTTGACGAAAGATTGTATGAAGCTGCCAATGTATGTTCTCTCCAAAAATCTCTTCATCATTGTTGATTCGAAGCCGCCTTTTTGATTTGTTTCGATATTCTTCAACAAACCATTGTATCTCTCGAAAATGAATAACCAGAAAGCATAAATTGGCCCAAAGTCATGAACACACTCGCCAAGATGAAGATGTAGATGCATATTCGGTGTCACGGCCGATTTTCCATACAGTGTTTGAAATCTTGTACAAAACAATTGGAGTTTACTGTGGGCTTCGTCTATTTCTTTGTCATTGATCGAAGGTTTTGTGAGTAAGCGGCATGCGTCAACAAACAAAATCCAGTTTTCGAGATTCTTGGCTGGGAGCACATGCTTCAGAACAAATAGAGAGTATATGACGCACCACGACTTTCACTCGTCAGCTTTCATGAACGAAAACCCATCGGCAATCTTCTTTGTTATACGCGCATATCCACAAGGTACAACAATACCATTGGCAAGCTCTTGCATAGTTAACTGATTCTTTTCATTGATGTAGTTACACTCGCGCCATATCTGAATCATTCGCTTTGCAGTTCCAAGATAGAGGTTATGCATCGGGTCTATAACTGTAAAGCGGACTGGGTCAAAGTAAGATAACCGATGAAGCTCTGACCACCGAGTGCTGTTTTCTTTTTCTAGGCGTGTTCGCTCAGTATTGTTCAATGCATTTGCCCAGCTGACAGCGTGTTCCAGATTCATTGTCTTCGTGCGTCTCACCCAATTGCTATACTTGAATCCAGAGTAGTCAAGCTTGCTGGTCTTCCTTATAGTCGTGAATTGTCGTTGACATTTGTGACAGGCGCATGTGCTCATGTGGCCAGTAAATCCAGAGGTTTTGCGAGCGGCAGGGATATCACAGGCAACACACATCAATGCAGCACGAACAACAATATTTCTATTTTGTGAGTCTGTCATTTCTACACCAATGTACATCTCCAACAATTCGTCAACAAGCGGCTTCAAGTAATGATTCATGCTGTCAGTGCTTGCTTCCTTCGGCCCAGGCATCATACCAACAAGAATGACATTTTCAGACTTAAGGCGTTCACTCCGTGGGAGATTGTTGATAGAGAGATATATCGCACCACTGGAATGTGTTCGTCCATCAAATGGCTGAAACCAATCGATATTCAGAGTCAACATTAAAGATTGGCTATCATCAACAAACCGTCTGCCATTGATGTCTTTAATATCACTCCAAACTGCACCATCAAAAATGTCAAGTTTGGTGTTTTCAATTATTTGACGACTTCTCCACAAATTGATCTTGGACACGAAATCTGGCTTGGAAAATTTTTGTTGCAAGGCGTACTTCAGAGAGTTGAATGGATATACCATTGCTGGAAGAGAACGATTTCCGGTTGACACTTTAAAGAGATTGTTGTTGCAAATGGCAGATTGAGAGAATTTCTTAAATGTACAGACTCTTTGACTTGTTTCCGGAGGATAAATCGAATGACATTGTGAGCATGCAATGTATACTGTCATTCCGTCTGTTGCCATGTTAAATCCTGTCTTATGCTTCAAGCTATTGATCGTCAGTGGAAGGGCGCCAGACATATCACAGAGAGACAGTAGAGTATTACAAAATTCAATGAGAATCGATCCACCGCTTTCCACCAAAAAGATCAAGTGAAATATGACAATGAATACTGCAACAAAGCGGATATACAAGGGCATGTTATCAAAAGACGAAGGACGAACTATGAAGACAAAGGTTAAGTTAGTTTAAATTAATATATTGATTAATTGTCTATACCGTATTAATTCATACCTGATTCTACTATCGAGGTCCCACTGGTCTCATCAAAGTTTTCTTCTTGTTCAAAATCAAAACCGGTATCGCCTTCTTCAATCTCATCGCCATCAACCACAAATGCTCCTGTAATTGTATCTTCGGCAGTAAAGATGGACTCTTCTTGGGACAAAGGTAAGTCAACTGGAAAGGAATAATTGTTGTAAAGATGTAGAAATAAAAATATAATTACAATTATAATCATATAAAAAATAAAAAATAAAAAAAATATATATCAGTTTCAATTATTATTTTGTTCATTTATTTTATTTTATTTTCTTACCTTCTTGATCAAATTCAATGTTTTGTTCTTCATTTTCGTCTTCATATTCGCCTTCGCCTTCGTTCTCGTAATCATAATCATTGTCATTGTCACTGTCAATACTATCTACTTCCATGTCGTCAAAATGTTCTTCAGGAACATCTATTTTATGAATTAATTTATATTAATTTTACATGTACAGCTCGAGTTATTCTTGTTATTTACCCATTGCATCGTCTTTGGCAACAGGCACTATATGTTTCTCATAGTGTCGTTGTGCATTTTGTCTTTTCTGTTTCTTTCCACAGCTATCCAACTTTGTACAGTCTGGACATTTGCAGATAACATAACTGTCTTTCTTTTGATTATTGGACATGTCGATTGTTTTAAATTATAAAAAAAATTATATAGATTTTAAGAGATCTTGATCAAGGTCTTTATATACCAAAAAAAAAATTATAAATAGATAAAATACTGCTCCATGCCATGACTATAGTATGCCAAGTAATTCTTTGATACATCTACCGCACATATCATCATAATTATACTCATATATTGTTAAGTCGTTAACCAAGTCAAATACTGCGCACATTACTAAAAGTGTACGCAATTTTTTTTAAAAGTCTTTTTTTAGAATTATAATATTTGATATGATGATGATTCGACCATGACGAAAAATAATCCAAAAATGGAACATTCGCCTCTCACAACATGTGAAATAAAAAAATCTGATATTTTAGTTCCATATATCAAAGGGAAAAATCACGCAAAAATATTGCCACAGTAAAAATGAAATCACAACCTTTTGTCTCGTTCCCTTGAAATATATGGATTAAATATTTGTTTTTATATTCACATTTATAATACATAAAAAATATTTAAATGATTTATTTTGAAATAGAAAAAGTGAAACCTTAAGAATATATATAATTTTTATTAAATATTATATTAACTTTTGTATAAGTGCTTTTTCAATGTAATTTAGAATTATATCAAAGAAGTGTATAATATAAAAAAAAACCCAATTTTGTAATTTTATGGCCAAAAAAATGATGGTAGTGTGATTTTACAGCTAAAAAAGAGCGATCTGAAATCACAACAGAAAAAAATAGAAATTATTTGAAAAAATTAAAAATCGAAAATTGTAGTAAAATTTTTGCAGGTTTTCAGGAACTAAAATCAGCGGTCTTTTGCAGTGTAAATGCTCTTCCAATAGCATGTGATTTGTTTTGATGTCTACCCAAACACTCAGAAGACATGCACAATAGGATATCGTGAGACAATATCAGTCAGGATCTTCTTGTAAGTTCAAATTTAAGAAAATTATTATTAAGACAATTTTAATTAAATATTTATTTTCATATAATATAGCCTCAGTTATAGAAGTAATGTCGAATGGCAATGACATAGAGATTGACTTTGAATACAATGTTGATGCCGAAGATCAAGTTGAAGGTATGCATAGTATTTTTATTAAAGTTTTATAATAATTTATAATATGTAATAATTTGATTCTTTTTTACCTAACAAAACAGCCAAAGACTTACCTCTTTTTGGCATTGATTCCTTGTTTGATTCTGAAAGCGAAGATGAGGGTGTCATTGAAGCAACCATTTTGGATATTTCTGACAATGAATCTGACGATGTTAGAGGTTAGTACAAAAAGCACATATAAATCAATAAAGTCAACAAGTATTGATTTTTTTTTCAAATAGAGCACTTTTCTTCATCCAATATGCCAGTCGATCCTACTCATGCTTTCATTGCTTCTTTTGCTGCCTTCTTCATATCCAAATATGTTGTCAATTCTGGTGGTGCTGTTCTGTTAAAGTGTCTTAACGAAGTATTGGCACACTTTGGACAGTCTTTCCATCTTCCCCTCAGTATAAACGGTGTCAACTCTATGACCAGTCTCAGCGATGTGACTTGAGGTGTCCAGCGGTTTGTTGCATGTGGCGATTGTAACAAAGTATACGAAGAGTCCGATGTTGTTCCAGAGTGCTGTAATTTCGAGAGACTCTCTGGTAGAGAATGTGGAAACGCTCTTTTCTTTGCAACATCAAGAGCCTTGACTATCCCCAAAAAGATCTACATGTATAACTCCATAATCAAAACATTGTCTATCCTTTTTTGCCGCCCTGGATTCGAAGACACCATCAACCATTGGAGAATCAGAGTGCAAGTTCCAGGCATGATGTTTGACATTTACAACGGTACGAAGTGAAACAGTCTGAAGGATAGCAATGGTTTACCGTTTGTGAATCATGAGTGCTCCATAATGCTTACCATGAACATCGATTGGTTTCAACCTTTCGATGGGGTCACTTACTCCTGTGGTGCAATATACCTTTGCATCAACAACTTGCCAAGATCGGAACAGTACAAGAAGGAGAATGTTGTTCTCGTTGGTCTCATGCCAGGGCCCAAGGAAGCAAAGACAAGTGAGATCAATCACTACCTCTGTCCCCTTGTCGCGGAACTCAACCAGTTGTATGGCAGTGTGGTGATGGCTACCGTACAGTGCCCATCTGGTGCTCTTGTCCGTGCTGCCCTTCTTCTTGTTGCCTGCAACATTCCTGCTGCCCATAAGACTTGTGGGTTCACCTCTTATTCAAGCACATGTGCATGCAATAAGTGCAACCGACAGTTCCCTCGCCTTTCAGACTCCAATGCTGTGGACTACTCTGGGTTCGTGTTTTCTGAGTGGATGCCTCGCACTGATGCCAAAAACCGCCGTGATGCACAGAGAAAGAGATTGGAGAGGGAAAATGGTGTCCGATGGTCAGAATTGCATGACCTGGTTTACTTTAACCTTGTGGAGTGCACTGTCATCGATCTGATGCACAACCTGTACCTTGGAACAGCAAAGAGGATAATGGAGAAATGGAGATCTTCAGGTCTCATCACAGATGCACACTTGGCCGAAATGCAGTTGGATGCTGACAAGCTTGTACTGCCAGAGGAATACACGCCATTAGGGACAAAGATCGGGCGTGGCTTCCCATTCATGAAGGCCAACGAGTGGAAGTCTTGGTGCTTGGTGTACTCTCCTGTTCTCCTGCGTGATTGTCTACCTGAAGCTCATCTCGGTAACTGGACAACATTTGTCAATGCATGCCAGTACCTCTCAATGCCAAGCATATCCATGGCTCACCTTGATGAAGCCCATCAATCTTTGGAGGCTTTCTGCAGAGAGTGCAAGAAGTTGTATAAAGCCCCATTCCTTTTGCCAAACATGCATCTCCATCTTCATCTGCGAGAGACTGTACTTAACTTTGGCCCGATTTATGGCTATTGGCTTTTTAGTTTCGAAAGATGCAATGGTATCTTGAAAAACTATGCGACAAATAGAAAAGACGGGTTTGAGGGAACCTATATGAAGAAGTATCTTGAAGAAGCATACCAGGAAGATCTTATTCACCAAACTTTGCCAATAATTCGACCTGAGCATTCGGCGATCATCCTTGAGCTCACTGCATTCACTGCCAATTCCATAGCCACTTCCACTTCCACTGCCACCTCAATCCAATTTGATATCAATGCTTTTCTTGATTCTCCTGAGATCAAACTCTTGTTTATTATCGTCAGGCTGGTCATTCCAATAATTTTGTTAACAATCGGATACAGAAGTTTGAATCAATCAATCTTCTTGGGCAAATCTACAAGAGCAAAACGAAGAATCAGTGCGGGTCGTTCATGCAAGCATTGTTTGAGACAAGCAATGGTAGAAGTACCAAGCCATACGCGGGCCAAATTCAGTACCTCTTTGTCAATACTGCTGTAAACTCGTTTGCTGGTCATGCGAGCCAGCATGTATTTGCATATATACAATGGTACAAGGAAGTTTTACTTCAGCCCAGAGCAGGAGAAGGAGTTGAGGTGAATGAGGTGGGGTTTGAAGATGACAGCATGAACAGCATTCTCCCAGTGCATAGAATCTGCTATCCAGTCGCAGTAGGCGAGCATCTTGGTCTAGAAGGCGAAGTTCAGATGTGTGTAGTTCCTTTGCCACGAAAAATATATATTTAGATTCAAATACAAAAATAAAACACGTATAAAAAAGAAATATTAATTAATACAGACTAATATATATAGCTGCACGTTTATTTTTTTATTATTTCTATAAATTTTTGTTTGTACTTGGCATGCTATACATGCATCTGTATACATCATGCTAATCCATAAACATAAACAAGTAGAAAAAAGACTCTAAAATAGTTGGCAAGAAAAAAATGATTTATTTTGAAAAGCACCAATCTGGTAAAATGACTGCCAAATTCTTGGGAATGCTCACTTCTTTCTCATAAGGGATGCGCTTTTTCAAGCTTTCTGAATTTTTCTTCAAACAGATAACAGTAAGTTCATCAATAGTACTAATAAACGTCTGGAGCTGGTTTAAAGAATAAATAGTATTAATAAAGTATTATTATTTTCTTTAAAACATAAATAGATGTTTAACATTATCTCATCAGTTCTCCAGCTGGGACGATATGCCCACACTTTGTTATCTCCATCCGACTTGCCATCAGACATCACATCAATAAAAAGAATATTTCTGCAATCATATCGATTTATGCCCTCATGAATAGCCTCTGTGTATATCTGGTACGTAATAATACGACGGTCAAGAAGCTACCAAAGAATATTGTATTAAAACATTAAATCAATAGTAAATTAACTTTATTTTAAAACTTACAGTCTTCTTTCTGTTGCGTCTTCTTCCAGCTTTATTTCTAGCCATAATCTTCTCTGCTGAGATCCGGAAGACTCGCACTTGATTTTGGTAGTAATTCTTTATTATATTCATAATAACACTCTTTAACACATTTGTGCAACATCTTTGAGGTCTCAGGTACTTGAAGAGAGCCAGTGCAAGTGTCTTGTTGTACTTATTGCCATACAAGCCAGTCATTGACCATGCTGATCTATTATTATTCTCAGCAACTTTGAGCGGGTCTGTGCTAACAAAGTTCGGTTTCTTGATGTAACTATTGATAAGTTGCTATAAAAACAGTATTAGATATATTAATCAGTGATGTTATTATTATCAATTTACTTACAGAAATCAAGGGATGATGTTTTGCTCCAAGGTCAAGATCATAATCTATGGAAGAAGAAGAATCTGCTGGTACAGCAGAAGGCATCACGGAATTTTGGCTGGTCATTGCCTTTTTTATTTCGGCATTTTCAGTTATGAGCTGAAGGACCAAGTTCTTCAAAAATTCATTTGTCTTGTTGGACAAATCCAGGTCATTCTTCAAATGAGTTATTGCATCAGTCACTCCTTTTGCATTTTCTTGCAAGGATTGCATCGACACATTGTTGGCTGCCAACAAGGTAAGGATGTGATCCATTGGGGTCACAGCGACTTGAACTTCAGGGGCTGTGTCAACTGCTACTTCTGGAGTTAGTGTATCAATTGGAGCAAAAACACCTGCAATTGTGCTATTAAGAACAGCATTCATGCGTAGGTTGGGTTGGTGGGGAGCAGTAGGAATATGCTTTGTCATTTTCTGTTAATAAAATAAATATTAATAATTTTCAACTAATATTGTACAATTCACTACACTTGTTATATCATATTTAAAATTCACATACTAGTAAAGAGGATAAGCGGTGGAGATTAACTCTCTACCTTTCATTTGATATTTAAGCACATCTCCCAGCCACTTGATCCACATTTAGACAACTTCTTTTTTAACTCAATGAGGCACAAAGTAGTATTTCAAGATGACAGTGGTTATCTTCTTTTGGAGTATTACTTTTTACAGCCCACATTTTGTCAGAGTCAAACTGGATTTTAAGACAAGTCTTTTTTTTTTCTTTTTTTTCTTTTAACAACATTTATTATTGATATTTTTTTTGTTTCTCTTTTGCTTATGTTTTTACAATTTCACATAATTTTTTCTTTCTTTTATAGCTCAATACCAAATATGTGTCTCTTTGTTTGGCTATACTCTATCTGATATATCAAGGTAAGATATCATTATCTTACAGATCTTTGTTACTCATCATATTGTTTGTCTAGCCATTGCTACTCATTTCCATTGAGTCTCATCATCTCTTAATCGAACATGATGATAAGTTTTTTTCTTAAAAAAAATTCAAATTATTCTTTTGTCTTCCTCATAAATATATATTTATTTCTATTACAATTTATTAGCTATGTCTGATATTATGCAGGAAGACGTATAATCAGTAATATTTGGTAAGTTAACTACAATATATTTAATGAATATGCCTTTACTACGCACAATATTAATAACTATTCGTTTTTAGAATGTATCTCTATTCAAAGACTACTGGTATTGTCTTGATAATTCTGAAGAACATGTTTATATCAATTTTATGTCAAGTCTTCTCCGCCTTGTAAGTATTTATGAAGAAATTTCAATTTAAATCATTTACTAATTCTTCTTTTCTATTAATCATTTTTTAATAGCATTCCTGCTATTAAAGTATGTATTCCATGTCTACTCCCGGAAGGCTTTAAATTATATATAGCGAGCAAGAAGTATTAGCAATTATAATAGCTATAGTATCAAAACTGTTGCGAAATTAGGATTTTTATCTAGAAAAGATTTTCCTATCAAATAAAACAAAATTGAACAAAAAATGTATAACCTAATGTTTTTCCAAAAAATAAATAAATAAAAGTAAAATAAATAAACAAACCAAAGAGGCTTGTTTATAAAAATCTACCCATACTTTGTTTCTCTTTTCTATTGTAAAAAAAACTAGTTTCATTGCTTTTGTGTGTATAAAAAGCCTAGTTTCATCACTTTGAGCATGTATAAAAAACCAACTATCATCATTTCTTTATATTGTAAAAAACCTACAATCATCTCTTTGATAGTTTTTAAAGCATTTCTGCAGCCAATAAAAAAACCCGGTAAAAATAATAATATGGGACACTAGCTCTTTATAGACCTCAAAATATAACACATAAAGAGGTAGACTCGATAGGAGTAAAGCATAACTACAATATTTATTCAGTTTCCATAGTTTGCAGACAGACAATCGTTCTATATTGGGTTTTCATATACCCGTTGTTATGATGATACGCATTAGCACCATAGATGATATCGTACCATTGCTCAAAATGATATATCACAAAAATTGTGATAATATCGGCTCAATCATCTACATTTTTAGTACATTTGATCCAGATGAAATTACCCTATTTTTCCAGTGCTACTGGACTGCCCTGCTATCTACACTTTGGCATATCGATATTCTTTGTAACCCTGAAGGCAGCTATATGCACGAAACAGATCATGGCTCCCAGTGACATTCTACATAGTTTTCTTTCTTTTACCTCTTAGCTTTTTATCTTTATACTTTCTTTTACTTGTTTTTTTTTCTATCTGAAAAGTTCCTTGTTCTGCAATTCTGTCTCCTCCCTTTCACTGTTACAACATTTTACACAGCTGCAAAGTGGAGAGCAGGTTCAGACATTAAACTAAGTATGATTTGATCTTATCTTTCACTTCTTTTTTTGTCTTTTTGTGATCCTTTTGGACTTTTTTTTATCTTTTTCCTTTTGTACTTGGGAGGCTACATGATCTATAGATTGCCAGCAATATCTCCTTTAATAAAATATAATCTTTAATCTGAGGCAAGAAGGCACTTCTCTTTCACGTAAGCTAATGTTACACACGACATAACAAAAAAAGTGGTTGCATCCATACAAAAGCTTCATCAATCCGTCCTACATCTTGTTCAAAACGATACATCCATTGTCAAAAACATTGCATCCATTACTACTGTTGCCTTATCTATCAGCAGAAACAATTTCAGCTGATTCCAACAACTTTTCATTTTTGCAATCTCAAATGTCAACATTGCTGCCATCCTCTGTCATGCAGGGAATGTTGCCCAATCTCGCCTCATTTCTGGGGAACATGCAGACCCAATTCATGTCACTGCAACAACGCACCAATAAACTTGAATCTCTTGCTGCGACTAATGCTCGATTAACTGCTCAATTAGTTAATGCAGAAAAGCTAATTGCTGATCTCAGATCTCAATTAGCATCTCAGGGCAATTGCCCAATTGCAACAAATGCACTAACATCATCTGCACCAACCACACCCAAGGAGCCTGGGACTGAGGCTTCTACATGGGCTACCACTGCTGCTGCTACTCACAACTCTGTTGTTGTTTCTACTGATCTTTCTGTTTGCAAGACTCCAAGACCTCCTTCTGTTCGCTGGGTTGCTGCTTCTGCTAGAATGTTTGCCATTCCCACTGGTCCCAAAGGATATCAATATGTGTATATTCTACGTTCGCACTGTCTCACACATAGAGAAGTTCGCAACTCTTTGAAAGCACTTGGTGTTGATACTGGCCGCATCTTGGATATCAATTTTCCTGCCAAGAATGTAGTTGGCATCCTAGTTCACAACCAGTATGCTGAGAAATTCCAGGCCACTCTGACCACAGTTGCCATTGAGATCTTAGACACGTTTGACCCTTTGGATCCCAAAAACATTGCAGATCCCAAATATAAGTCTCTTTTTGATTCAGAGCTAGAAGAAGTTGCTGCTGAACTTCATTCTGATCATTGTCTGAAGGCTCTCAAGTACCTTCGTCCTCATATTGCTGTTCCTGTTAGCTATTTCTTTTGTTACCAAGGCTGGATCTCTAAGGAAGATATTCCTGTTCATTCTGATTCTGGTCCTGGTGCTGGTATTCAAGATTTCCAATCACCATCTTGTTGTACCTCTGTTGCAATGTCTGAATGAGTGAAATCTCATTAGGACTTTGGAATGCTAATGGTCTACAGCCTCATGCAATCTATGATGTTCTTCAACACTGTCACTCTTTACATATGCTTTTTATTACTGAAACATGGTTTCTCCCTCCATCTCGTCTCCCCACTTCTTGGTCCCAGATTCATCTTTATGGTTCACCTGTAGCTGGCAACTACAGAGGTTTTATGGGTGTCTCTGTGCTTATTTCTCCATCCTGTCCTTATCCTGTCACTCAGATTCCTATGTCATCTAACTATGCTTTGGCTGTCAAGATTGGTTTGCTCAGAATTGTCTGCCTGTACTTGCTACCCACTATGTCCACCCATTATGCCCTTGCAGTTCTCTCTTCCATTCCTTTGACCAATGATACTATTATATGCGGTGATCTTAATTCACGTTTGGGTTCACTTACTGGTGACTATGCTACTAACTCTCGAGGTCTTGCTCCTTGTCAATGGCTAGAGGAACGTGCTCTTACTGTTGTCAACGGCCAGCTCTCACTCTACACACCCACATTCATTTCATTCCACCAAAATATGGAGATAAACAGTATCATTGATCTGTTTATCACTAATATGTCCCTCAAAAATGCCACTCTCAACATTCATACCAACCTCTCACTCAACTCTGACCACTGTCTGCTTTCACTTTCATTTACATATGCCATCAATTCGACATCACATGCACCACCACCATCTCGCAAAACATGGAACCTCTCACGTCTTCAAGAACCTGATGTTCTCAAACTATATGCCCACACATTTGTCACTAATTCTGCCAACCTCAAATCCACTTTGCAATCGACTTTAGAACACTCTCCTTCCTCCCGTCCACCAATTGATACACTAACAGATGAACTAAACTCACTCATTTATAATTCTCTTACTAGCTCAATTGGCAACCGTTCTCCCCGTCCTTCCCACTGGAAAAAATTCTGGACCTCATCACTTCAAGCAGCTGCAGAGCATTGTGATTTATGTTATAAGAAATGGCGGCATGCATGTGGCATTGACAGAATTCATTGGTGGGATAAACATCTCAAAGCTCAGATTGACCTTCGATACCAAGTGCAATTAGCAAAGCATCAATCATGGCATTCTTTTTGCAGATCAATGGAACGAGACTTCTCTAAGGCCACCTCCAAAATCAAGAAGCTCAAATGCCAATGCCAACCTCAGCATGTATCTCAGCACAGTGATAGATCAGCAGCAGCAGCAACAATTATGTGTGACCATCTTGCATCTGTGTACAGTGGGAGTATCCTCCCAGATCAGCGTCCTCCTCCTCCTCTTCACAGTACCAGTCTGCCTTTTGCCTCTGCCAACTCGCCATTTGTTTCTTCAGTGGTAGAGGGATGCATGCAATTTATGCCTAACTGCAAGGCACCAGGTCTAGATCACATCAGAGCAGAAATGTTTAAAGTCATTAGTCGACAAATTGCTCCCATACTCTCTCTCTTACTCACTATCTGTTGGCAATGGTCATATGTACCTGTTCTGTGGCGTCAGACGCAAGTCTTTCCAATTTATAAGAAGGGTGATCTCTCTCAAGCTTCAAATTATAGACCAATTTCATTGACGTCAGTTATCAGAAAACTAATGGAAATGTGTCTTGCTCCTGTTCTGCATAAATTCTCACCTCCATTAGATGTTGCTCAAGGCAGATTCCGTCCTAGGCGTGGTGCATTAGATCAAGCTCTCTGTTTACATGACCTTATGAAAGCCCATTTTCACCGTCACCATCACCATCACTATCCAGTTGTAGCATTTTTAGACATAAAGGCTGCCTATGATACAGTGGATCGCAGAATAATTTGGAATGCTTTTGCTCAATGCCAAATGCCACCTGCTTTACTTGGACTTCTTATCAATATGTTTGATGATGTCTCTATATCTGTTCTTCTGGACAACTTTTCTTCTCATGCATTCACCCCAACCACAGGCGTCCTTCAAGGTTCCATTCTCAGTCCGCATTTATATTCCATTTACATTAACTCTCTGCCGCCTTTACTTCGCATAATTGCATCATCTCTCACCTCTACACACGTTCTATCCGCTTCTCCTTCTTCTTTGGATGCATACAACTCTCTTCTTGCTCCATCAGATATGGACAGGTTTGGACATTCTCACTCACCAACAGCAATTAATAGTCTTCTCTTTGCTGACAATGTTGCCATATTTGGGTCCTCTGCTGATGTCAAGCTCATGCTTGACCTTGCTGCTCAACATTCCTTTCAGTTTGGCTATCGTTGGAATTCTTCTAAATGTGCCATCGTTTACCCACTACCACGTTCACCAACCCATATAAACTTAACACTATATGATGAAGTCGTTCCTGCAGTCCCAGAATTTATTTACTTGGGTGTCCCATTTCACAACAAAGGGATATTTCAAGATTCAATTGTGTTTCATTGTTGTTCTGGTGCTATTTCTACAATGACAACACTTAATTCTGTTGGTGCATGTCGTTCTGGGTTTTCCTTGCTCCTCAGTTCCAGACTATACAAGACTTTTGTGCACCCAAAGTTTAAGTACGGCCTTGCAATCTCTGTTCTGCGCAAAAAAGATCATATACTTCTAGAAGGTATACAGAATAAATGTCTTCGAATGATTGTTGGTGGCCATGCTACCTCCTCAACTGCAGTTCTCAAGCACATCAGTAATCTGCCAAGTATGCAATTCCAGTCTGATGTTCTGATTACCAAATTCTGTCTTCGTGCAAGATCTCTACCTTCAAATTGTCTGCTTTCTCTGATTTTTCAACACCACCCTCAAGCCTCTTCTATTCCATCTCTTTGCAAGAACTTTCTCCTTTGCAATATACCTGCCACTATCAATATCACAAGTAAAACACAGCTGTCTAAGCATCTTGAGTCAGTCTAGCAGGATTTGTTTAACAAATTTCGACTTACCAACAATACAATTTTGCTTCAAGCATGCCACCCTCTTCTGGAAGTTGATCCAATTTTGTTTCTGCCTGCCACACGTACAGAACGTGGCCGTCTAGTTCATTGGCGAATGGGTTGGTTGCCTGGTAAGCCAAAGGAGTATGCATGTGGCTCTGATCATACTTCAAGACGTCATCTTCAATCCTACATCACCATCCCTTCTCAGTTGTTTTCTCAACTTCCAGCACCTCTCACAGATGAAGACAACATCATTGACTTTGCTATATCAGCACTACTAATTTCATCTACAAATCCCAGCCCCATATATTGAAAAGCTCTTCTTACAATACTATGGCATATTGATATTCTATGCAATTCCAGTGTCGATTACACACATGAAACTGATCATGATTCTCTTTGGCACTAGTTATATTACATTTATCTTTGTTATTCTTTACTTCTTTTCTTGTTATTTTTGTATTTTCTTTCATAAAATGTTTCTAGATCTGCAATTCTGTCTCCTCCCTTTCACTGTTCCAACTTTTTACACAGCTGCAAAGTGGAGAGCAGGTTCAGTCTTTTAGCTTAGTATGATTTGATCTTTTCTTTCCCCCTTTTTTTTGTCTTTTGTGATCCCTTGCAACTTTTTTATATTTTCTTTTTGTACTTGGGAGGCTATATGATCTATAGATTGCCAGCACTATCTCCTTTAATAAAAATAATCTTTAACCTGAGCCAAGAAGGCGACACATGCCATTTCCCAAGTTTTACAGCTTCTGTATAATGACATTCTTCCTGCCACTGATCAGTTCATTTATCTGGGTGTCCCCTGTGCCAATAAGGGTATTTCTTCCAAGTCCATTGCCACACATAGACGTTCTGGTACACTTGTTACAATGGTGACACTAAACTCAGTTGGGGCTTGTCGTTCTGGTTTTTCTCTGCTGCCCAGCTCACAATTGTATAAGACTTTTATCTATCTAAAGTTTGTTATGGTTTGGCTATCTCCACTCTGCTGAAATAAGATATCAAAGTACTAGAGTCCATTCAAGATAAGTGTTTTTGCATGATTGTTAGGGGGCATGTTGCGTCCTCCACAACTGTATTGAAGTACATCTGCAATCTACCAAGTATGAAGTTTTGTGCAGATGGTTTCATAGCCAAATTTTGTATCCAATCACGTTTTCTGCCTGCCTAGTGCCTCCTATCTCTTTTACACCATCATCATTCTATTTATTCTTCACTTGTCTTCTTGGGAAAAACCAATCTTCTGTCAAATCTCCCTTCAACACTCAAACTTCGAAGCCCTACTGCAGTAAAAAAATATTTTGAAAGTATTAGAGAAGCTGGATTTGCAACTTTTCTTCAGTCCAACACATAAGTTCTTATCTAAGCATGCCACCCAGTTTTAGGAATTGATTCAATTTTATTTCTGCTAGCCTCACGTGTGAAACGTGGCCGCTTGATTCATTGGAGAATGGGATAGCTACCAGACAAACCAAATAAATGTCCTTGTAGATCTGATCATACCTTATGCTGCCATTTATTGGATTGTCTACTTGTTCCTTCAGCACTATTTGAACAGTTGCCTCAATCAGACCATGACCAGATACACCACATTGATTTTGCCATTACATCCTTATCTTTGTCATCTCAAGAATCACGACCTCCCTACTGGATATCACTGCTGACTATTCTCTGGCACATAGACGTTATATGTAATGCTGATAGTGACTATTCACATGAAACTGAACATGGTACTCTTTGGACATAATTTAGACTTTTATCTTTGTCCTTTCATAGCTCTCTACTTTTCATTTTTCTTTTCTCTCTTTATATCTCTTCTTTCTGTTTTGTTTTTTTTTCTATCTGAAAAGTTCCTTGTTCTGCAATTCTGTCTCCTCCCTTTCACTGTTACAACTTTTTACACAGCTGCAAAGTGGAGAGCAGATTCAGCCATTGAAGCTAGTATGATTTGAGCTTCTCTTTAACCTCTCTTTTTTTGTTTTTTGTGATCCTTTGGGACCTTTTTATCTCTTCTTTTTATACTTTGGAGGCTATATGATCTATAGATTACCAGCAATATCTTCTTTAATAAAGAATAATTTTTAACCTGAGCCAAGAAGGCACTCTATTTCACGTAAGCTAATGTTACACACGACATAACAAAAAAAGTGGTTGCATCCATACAAAAGCTTCATCAATCCGTCCTACATCTTGTTCAAAACGATACATCCATTGTCAAAAACATTGCATCCATTACTACTGTTGCCTTATCTATCAGCAGAAACAATTTCAGCTGATTCCAACAACTTTTCATTTTTGCAATCTCAAATGTCAACATTGCTGCCATCCTCTGTCATGCAGGGAATGTTGCCCAATCTCGCCTCATTTCTGGGGAACATGCAAGCCCAATCCATGTCACTGCAATAATGCACCAATGAACTTGAATCTCTTGTTGCAACTAATGCTAGATTAACTGCTCAATTAGTTAATGCGGAAAAGCTAATTACTATTCTTAGATCTCAATTAGCATCTCAGGGCAATTGCCCAATTGCAACAAATGCACCAACATCAACTGCACCAAGCACACCCAAGAAACCTGACACTGAGGCTTCTACATGGGCTACTACTGCTGCTGCTGCTCACAACTCTATTGTTGTTTCTACTGTTCTTTCTGTCTGCAAGCACTATGGCTAAAAAAGTGGTAACATGTTATCACTTTGGTAGCATAACTGCCATTTTTTATTATTTAAAAAATGGCATATTTGACTCTGTATAGCACAATTAGAGGCACAGTTACCACTTTTTTTTAAAAGACCGAGGTTCATTCGTTTTTTTTTGTTTTCTTTACTCCACTGTATTCAATACCAGTATATCCCTTTGCTTTATTTTTGCCATATTAAATGAACTATTTTTGGATTGAATTGAAATGAATTGAATAGAATAAAATTTTGCTTCAATTTATGTTTTATTATATGATAATAGTACTACTAAAAACCCGTCTATCGGAACTTGCAAAAAAGACACAATATTATTTGGCTACTGCAGAGGTATGCAGTAAAAACCCTTTATCCCAAATGCATTTCATGTGTTTCAAGTACTTCAATATAGACTAGACGACCTTCTTTAATTATTACTGGTTTCTATAAATATATCAATATTAGAGGGAAAATAAACAAATAGACATAATAATATAGTGCTTACCTTTATGTAATATGCTTGATAGCTTCAAATAATAATTTTTTGCTATAAATATATATATATTAGAAAATAATATTAACATGTAAGCTTCTTATGTTATTAAAGAGTGTTAGAGTGTCTACAAGACAAGTGAAAAAAGCAGTGAGTATCACTCAAAATTATTACCAAAGAAAATCCAAAAAAAAATTCGAGCCATACAATATAAAGTCAAGTTGAATCTAGTTGAGAACTGAATGAGCATTGTTTTATAAATATGAGATGTATATTCTATCAAAGTACTTACATAGAATATAACAATTATCAAGTATAACATAGCAGCACAAGAGTATTATTAGTTTTCTTTTATTCTTTAAAAAAGAATCTATTGTGCTTCATTCAAAAATTAATTGTAGCAATGCTGCAGATGTTGTACATTAGTTTTAAATGCTGATGACTATACACTACGGGAAAAAATGGCGGTTTTTTGCTTTTGTGACTATGTTTTCGGCCTATAATAATTAAAAAATCACTAAAAATCCAATTTGAAACTAGAAAATCTCTGTTTTTTGAAAAGGTTGACAAAAAGCAAATTGACCACCTAAAATTAAATCTCCTGATAGACAAAAGTAAGCTTTAACTACAGACTTTACACTTTTAGTAAATGTAGATTGCATTTGATGACTATTAAAAGTCAGAAGAAAAAGAGAAGAAAATATCTAAACTTTCTGCTAAGAAAATAAAATATGTTAAGACAATTTGAAAAAAAAAATGTATTACAAAAAAAAAACAAATTATAGGTCTGCAAGAGAACCAAGTGACAATTTTGGGCCGCGGTTAAGCTCTGGCCACACTATGTATGTTGTTGTTGTTGTTGTATTTATAGTCGCGTCCGACTTCACCAAACCAACCAATTCTTTGACATCTGCCAGGTGAACTACCTTTGGCTTCATTTGCCCATTGTTAACAACTGGTATACCATTTACCAAACGGACTGCCGCAATCTCTACAAGAGCAAGCGGCCATCTCTTGTTGTTGAGCTTGTGCTCAAAGAAGACAACAACTTTTCCGAAGAAATCCTTGTAAACCGGGGAGTATGCAGAATTTATGTTGCGGTTTTCATCAACCTGAATCTGTAATCTGATGTTATGTGCCTCCCTTACACAATTTTGGTCGAGTGCAGAGTCAATCACACAACCATTGACAAATGCCTTGCGGCTAGTTTGTATAGCTGCTTCAATCATACTACACTCTTCCCCCTTTGATTTGTAGAAGTCTTCAAGAAGTTTCGAAAGACAAGAAATGCCTTCAAAACTATCTCGGATCGTTCTATTCCTCAACGGCCCCCAGAACTCAATATCAGACCCAGCACCAACACGCTCACCCTCATCTGTCAACGGCCAACCAGCAGTGGAATCTTCATATTGTAAGTGTCGTGCTGTTCTTGCTTCTGTAATCATGACAGTGGCTTTGGCCTCTGCTTGTCGTATTTGTGCTAAGCCAAGCATGATATTGCCAGCGTTAACATTTATAGCAGAATTACTCTTGATAGCCCTTGAGTATTCACCGATTGCCCGTTCCACGGATCTGGCACTATATGCACGAGGTGGGCCATATGCGTTAATCATGAGAGGATAGTGCTGAAGAAGATGCTGGTTTATAGTGAAAATATTGATTTTGATTTTTTTACTTGTAAGCAGCGATTCCAGGTACATGTTCCATATTTCAAGTTTACTGAAGAAAAATAGTTAGAAAAAATAATAGAATAACACATAGCTTTTACTAAAATATACCTTTTGATAGAGGTTTGTTCCTCTGCTGATAACTCCCAGCTCATGAGTAGGTTACATGCTTGAACCAAGCCAAGTAACGCGTTCCGGGCAGTTGCATCTCCAATACGCTCTGCCACCAGCGTAAGGACGACGAACAGAAGAAAGTCTGCCCAATCGACGGCCTTGAACGACCCGGGGTTCTTGTATACATCCCTCCAATCGCCATGGAAGGATGTAGGGATGGTATTTCTTGTTTTGTACATTGCTGTACCGATCTCCTTCTGAACACCAGAAGAAAGAGCAAAACAATGGTCTGTTCCGTAGGTACCAGAAACCAAACCCCAGATCTGCTTGCTTATTCCATGGCAAAGTCCATGCATCTCATCGAGGGCAAAAAACAATGGTCCAGAGAATACCTTTAATGTTGCCAGGGGGGATTGTCCGTTTAACCCTTTGCGGCTGGATGCACTGGCCTGGGAAAAATTCTGGAAACTTTCCAGCATACGGATATTGGTGCTGGGCAAAGTTCTGAAGTATTGTCTGTGCTTGGGACATTGGCCGACAACATGACAGATACGGCAACCGTCTTTGCTCATATGTCCAGAATGACATGCCAACTTTGCTAAGGCGGGAATGTCACCAGTGACCATTAAGACATGTACCTTGGCACGAATGGTCTCGTTCGGTGTCTTGACGACCATCCCTTCGCTCTCCAACACCAGGAGCTCTTTTATCGTTGGTTCCATGAACGACCAGAAATTGGCAGGTGCACCTGGACCTGGGATCATTGCGATCTGGAGCATTCTGCTTCTCTCATACCGGACCATGGGATTCAGGTTAAGAATGGTGGCATGGAGGATCGTTACAGAACCAGGAACATTGTGTGGCATGAATCCATCAACAGACAACGAAATTGCAATGTCATCTTTTCCGGAAAACAGATGTTTTACTTGCTGGTAAACCTGGCCATCAAACACATCGGTTTTACTTCCATCCGAACTTGGCTCATGATTATGGTGGTAATGCATATCTGCTCTTGTATTCTCGTTGGCTAACGCAAGAGCCAGTTGTCTCGCCAATGGAAGCTGTATCATCGTGGCAGCAGCAACCAGATCACTACCCTCGGTTTCTCCGCGTCTTGTTTTGTACCGGCTTTGTCCACAGTTGGAGCACTCAGTCTGGGATGGACTGGTAAAGAGCATACATCCCCTCTGACAGATATCATGGACTGTCTCTTCAACACCCGAGAAACGCTTCAAAAGCTTTTTGCCAAGATGGGGAGTACATGCTCTGTATGTAATACAAGTCGACGTTTCCAAAATGCTGTTGAAATGCTTGACTATCATTTCATGAGCATTGCAGAAGATACCAAAATCCTTAATGATCTTGAGAAACTCAAGGTTCTTTGCATCGTCTTTGTCAGGGGTAAGTGCAGGCTGACTGAAGTCAAAAACCAAAGGAGATGTTTCGTTTTCAATGATATCCATGTCGTTGCCAAGTTCCGCATCATACTTTAACAAGGTAAATAATAATTAGCATTATATAATAAGACATATATATATATCTTACCATAGACTCATCATTGTCATCATTACTGAAGATATTCATAATTGGATCATCGTTATCTTCGCTGTTGAGTATATCCATGATCTGATCTTCGATTGCATCAGCACGTTCTCTGCTTGTTTATGAAGGTAACAATATAATTAATTACACTTTCTAATAGTATGTATGTGATTTGTAGTCTTACTCAATAGTGTCGTTCAAGACAGTGTTCAAAACAACACTGACTTGTCCAGGAACAGGCGTGGTCTGTGAAGTCTGGATATCATTATGTCTTCTATGACAGTTCTTAAAGCATTGAGCTCTACAACTCTTGGCTTTTTTTAAATTGGTGTGGCGCTCTTTGCATTGATTGCATTGGTAACTATCAAGGATTGAATTTGAAGACATTTTTTAGGTTGGAAATAAACACTTAAGAATAAAGGTATGAATATTGATAATTCCTTTTAAATAATATGCCTTTATACTTAATAGTGTTGAGATTTGTATAGACTTAATGACTACAAGTAGGCAATGACATAGATGATACAAATATAAACTCAGGAACAGAAGCTAAAACATTGCGTAATAGCTGTTATTAGAACTACAGTAGCCCAATAATAATATTGGTTGGACCAATAGATTAAACTCATTTATATGAAACTAATAATAGACAATAGAAAATTTTTTCGGCCTTTATCTTTCTTTCACAACAATCCTTTTTCTCAGGTAAACCAAACTTTCAACATGAATAACACAGATAACAATTCCATCTCTTTGCTACACGCCATGTACAATGAGATACTATCTTTGAAGGCAGGCCAAGAAAAGGTCAAACTTGAAATGAAGGCACAGATCGAAGAGTTGAAGCTCGAAATGAAGACGAGCATCGAAGATTTGAATTTGGAGATTACTGCTCTTCAGAGCCAACTGGAGAATAGAAACATTTCCAACCAACACACTTCGCCTTCTGTCTCTGCCATTGTAAGACAAAAAATAAAACGAGTTGAATATATATTAATATGTCATTTAATAGTCTAGTGCTAATACCATCCACAAACCGGTGAGCATATTCCGTGAAATAACTTTAAAGCATATCTTCAAGATGATAAGTGAAGATCTTGGCATTGAAGTAACAAGTAACGAAAAGGCCACACTCAATATGTGTACAAAGCTTATATGTGATGATATGGCTGCCCATCCTTCAGTGATCGCTCTTGGTCCTAATCCTAGCTGGGGGTCTATACCAGTAGCACTTAAGAAAGAAATGTGTGCCAGGCACGCAAATATAATGAAGGATTCTGGTATAGACTTCACTAGATGTCTCGGAAACTGGGTATCAACTGCAAGAGTTGCACATCTCTGGAGAGACCGCCATAAAAGATTACAGTCTCGTAAGTAATCTGGTGTAGTGGAATTGAATAGGATATTTTACTATGAAAACCTAGAATATTAAATAGTAAATAGCCAATAAAATGTATCTATAGATTTTTTTTCTGTCATAACAACCAATAAAAATGATTAATAAAAATGATCTTCTATTGTAATAACCAATAAAAATTTGTATTTATTAAAATGATCAAACACTTCCATGTATATTATCCAATAAAAAACTGTTTTCATAAAAGTAACATTAAAAAAAAATTACTAGTGTCCAATAGAATTCCTTTCTAAGCTAAAATATTAAAGTAGTAAATGACATTTAAGAGAGTACCCAATAAAAGTAATCGATTATATAATATACTTTATACAATAAAGAATGAAACGCTGTCCAATAGAAGAGCCAACAAAGGAGAATCAGAAAGCAGAGATCTGTAATATGTATTTAAACTCCAGGGGGGCAAAGTGGATATTTGGCAAAAAACCGCCACAAAGCCGCCTTGTCAAACCGCCATAAAGCAGCCATAAAACCCCACTTTTTTTTCCCGTAGTGATATAGATACCAATCATATAAAAAAGGGCAACACATATTTATTTAAAGAGAAAGAAAGTAAAAAAAAACAAGAGAAAGGAAGAGAGAAGAAGAAAAAAAAATATAAAAACTGAACTAAAAATACGCTAAAAAATATTTTGAACCAATCAAAACCTCCTATGATCTTTGGCTTCTCTTGTGTGCTGGCTTAACACTCATTTCTGCCAGAGGAGACCTTTATAAAAAGGTAAAAGATTTATATTAGTTTTGTATTGACAGCACCAAACTAGCAGAAACCATGGCAACTCACAGCACATCCACCATAATAGGCGACTTGCCACCATCCATTTCTGACATATTATCAGAAGACAATGAAGAATTATTTGCATCTTGCTGTGCCTACAGATTTTTTTTAAATGTTAATTAAAATATATGAATGAAAGCTTTTGATTAATAAACTTACGTTGTTCTTCTCTACTATTCTTCTTTTTTGCTTCTGGTTGTCACTTTTGAAGCTTCCCCAGAGAAGGCTTGTTGCACATCACATGCTCTTGCATTTGTAAATAGTAAAGCCGTTATCCTTCGCCAGTCTCTCCAATTGCATCATGTAATACTCCTGGTGCTTTGCCAGGATACCTTTCCATTCTTTACTGAAAGCAGGAAAGTCCTTGTCAATCAGGTTATGCTTGATGCTACGACTCAAAGTCTTAAGCTGTAGTCGCTTCATTGTCAAATTGCTGTCTGAAAGAAGTACTAGTTGAGGCAGAGGTTGTCCTTCTGGAATTTCTTTGCAGCATGCTTTCCAGTCCTGTTCGTGAAGCAACTGCAACAACAAATTGTATTTCTGGGCTTCATTTTTTCTTTTGAAATTGCCACCTGTGCCAATTACTTGCTTGCCAAGCTGGTCAGGATACTCAGTGAATTGAGACCGTTTTACAGACTCAGCAACACGTTCAAGAGCTACCAAAGAGGAAATTATATGCCATAATATTAATAAGGCAAGCAAATGTACTAAAATATAGTAAATATGTCTTATCACTTTGCTCAATAATGTTTTGTTGCATTGTACTAATGTCTTTTGCACTTACAGTTGGGGCAAATTGTTTGCTAAACTGATCTTGAAGCATGTGTACCATTTGCTTTATTTCAGCAATATCAATTTCAATTTTTCTGACAGAGTTTATGAGTGTAGTGTTGATATCAGACATTTTTGAATTATTATTTTTTAAGAAAGATAAAGTGAATAAAAGTTGTACTTCCCATTATATATATATTTCATAATGTTTACTTGTTTAACTTTCTGAAAAAAAGATAAATCAACTTAACCATAAACATATGGTTGCTACGACATTATTTTTTAATTTTTGGCAACAGAATATTTTACCAATTAAAATAATGACATCAGTATAGATAGACTATGTAATATTAACACAATGTTTAAATACCATAAAGTTAATTAATTGTTAAGCATTGATCTTTTAAAGTAAATACTATGATAGATATACTTATATCATACTTGTTGCCATTATTGATCAAGATGTGTTTTAACTAATAATGTCATTATTGTCTTTATTGTTGTATCATCAATATAAGAATTTGTTTTAAAAAAACATTTTGTCTCAAAAGAAAGAGTATATAAACCTCTCTTTTACATTCCAAGAATATTACCAAAAACCTCTCTACACTTTAATATCATATATTAAATACTTACTAAAACAATCAATATGTCTCCTTCTAACACCAATCAGCAGAGAGATAGATTATCTACACAAAGATATTAATGTACTTAGTGTGCCCTGTCGTTTTATAATTACCAGCAGCTTCAAAATCATAAGAGAGTTCACAGAGGCAATCGTACAACAGTAGCTGTCATTGATCAGTTTATTCTGCATGATGTTGAAATGCAACATGATGAAAACAGTACCATTGATGACAATGAATTCGTTAGTGATTCAGGTAATAATAATCAATATAATAATATTATTACTTTATCTGAATGCTTATCTGATAATGCATTGTAGATTATGCCATGAATGCAATAGAGATCGACGAGACTATTTCATACAAGTGCGGCTGTAGTTTTGAGGACAGTGAGAGTGAAGCTCATGTTTATGATAGCAGCAGAATTGGTAGCAATATCTTTAGAAAAGCCGAGTTGATGAGTATTCATCTCTCTCAATTGATGCTTCAACACAGAATTTCCAGAGCAGCTTACAGAGACATTGTCCAATTTGTTAATACAATCATTTGAGATCGCAATGAAATTATGTTGGGTAAAATATAATATTTATGTTATCTTATACTTTAATTCCAAATTTCTAACACGTAGTGATTTCGTTCCTTTTTTTTAGAACCTGGGGCTAAGATCAGCCACAGTAAAACTATTGATGCTTTGCTTAAGTCCAAGTCAAGTGTCAAGGGCTATGAGTATGATGTCTGTCCTAGTGGTTGCCAATTGTATGGGATTAATGACAATCAAGAATCTTGTGTTGACTGCAGCAAACCGCGATACAAAACTGATCCAGAGCAAAGTTAAACACCATCTGCCAGTATGAAGCTCATGTCAGTCGGTAATATGTTTTCTCAAATGCTGGCTGATCCAGCTACAAGAGAACTCCTCCATTACAGGGCAAACCCGGAATCTGTAGCTGGTCAGCTCACCAATGTTTTTGATGGTGACAGTTACAAGCAGCTGATGCAGCAAAACCTGTTCTCAAATCCTGACGGTATTGCTATTGAGTTGTATACTAATGGTTTCGTTAACCAAAAAAAGGGCAAGAGTTTGTACACCATTGTTCATGCTGTTGTATTCAACCTTGACCCATCAATAAGATAATAAATCAATTAATATATTAATTTCAAAAAAAAGTTACTAATAAAAAGCTTAGATACACAAATGAATACTTCTTGCAGCTGGCAATATTGCCTGGTCACAAGAAGCCTACCCACTTGGACTCTTTTCTGATGTCAATCATCAGTGAAATAAAAGATCTTGAGGTGCATGGCTTGGTGATCAAGAGCAATGGAGTTGAGGTTTTCCGTGCCAAGATCCACTTGTTGCTTGCTTCTGGTGACATCCCAGCTGTGGCTGACATGGCGCACATTGGCTCACACGCCAGTTTGTTTGGTTGCCAAATCTGCAAAACAAAGGGAAAAGCCCCAGACAACAGACGGTACGGAATGTACCTTGAAGATAGTTCTGCTCCTTTGCGACCTTTGGAAGACTTCAAAACTGGCAATCCTGTAAGTATATAACAGTTTAATTAGATTTTTTCTTGTACTAAATAATTGCTTATAACAGATAAAAAATATATACCAACCAAGCATCTTTAGTGAGCTGTCAACCTTCTCCAGATCTTCCTTCTTTGCACTGAATGAACTTCATTTAGTTGCAAGAGGAATTGGAAAGCACATGTACGACTTGATCACTGTGTCCCTTACCAAGGAGACAAAAAAAATTTATACCCGTCCAGATGATACCCTCTTCACCACAGAATACCCATTCTTCATACCAAGAACTAGACTTGGGACAATTGGAAACTGTATCACAAGTTCAAGACCATATATACCAGTATCATTCCAAGGAAGTTTTGATAACATCTTTTCTAAGATTGATGGTACTCGTGCAGTTGATTGGCTTGACTTTCTTTTGTACATTGTTTCCACTCTTGTTGTTCTGTTCTTGCCAAACAGAGCTGTGAAAACTGTGGTGCTGTCACTTGTCAAAGGTTGTGCACTGGCATTTCAATGGACGTTGACTTCAGAGTTGCTGGATGAGATGGATGTGTAAGTCATAATGCCTCTAACACTATATCACTATATACAAAACTAATCATAACTTTTTTTTAAAATAATAATAATAATAACTACAATACACATTTTAAACACTGGCACCACTATCTATTGCAACAAGTTTAGAACAAGACTATATCTCGTAGTGTCTTCAGACCAGTGCAGCACTATCTTGTACATATATCATTTATTATCAAGCAACTAGGTCCACTTCGATGCTACTCCATTCAATCAACGGAGAGAGTAATTGGTGTATTTTCCAAGCTGATCAAGTCTAAGTGCAAGGGCGGTCATAATGCCAGTTTTCTTGTGGAGCAATTTATATTGCATAACTATGTCAACACGGCCATCAGTATCCAAGACGAAATTGATCTTATTCAGCCCAAGCCGTATGGTAGAGAAAGTTATATGGATCTTCCTAATGATCCTAGTGGTGCACAGTTGTGAAAGCCATTTCATCGATTTGCTCATTTGAACGATGATTTGGTGGAAGGTGTAAGCGGCCCTAGTGTGAAGGTTGTCTTAACTAGATACTATCAACAAACTTTGGGTTTGATGATTTCCGACATTGGTGATTTTACGATTGTTGTTGCTGATCATTTATGGATGAATTTGACCATGTATTCATCTTGCATGTATCAACAAAGAAGAAATGAAAGAAGCTGCAGTAATCATTACGTGATGTTTACCTGTCCTTACAGAAAGTAAGTATATCATTTTTCAATATAAAATCAAAAGTTACTTACATTATATTTATTTCCTTACTTTAGCAACCGTAATATAATTGTTTACAGCTAGCTCGTTGATGCGGTGATATTCTTCTTCCAGCATGAGGATTCACTTGGCTCTCTTCGTTTCCTTGCTTTTGTTGAAGTAATGAAGGAACATGATGCGGCTTCCCACGACTCATCTGTACCAATCGTCAAACAGCGGTCACAAAACAGCTCAACAGGTCGCCAAACACAACCTACATATGCAGTAATAAGTGTTGATGATATTTGTCATCAAGTTGACCTTATACAATACCCACCAAATGGAAATCAGTTCTACGTAATTGTACCTTATTATGTTTTCAACAATAATATGCGCATTACAAAGGGCAACATTTCTATTTTATAACTTTTTTTTATTTTTTATTTTTTATATGCTCTATATACCCTATATTTTTTATGCTTTCTATATCTTCCATATATTCTATATTATTATTATTTTCCATATACCTTATGTTTTTTTTATTTTCTATATACTCTATGTTTTCTATTTTTTTATTTCTTTATATGCCCTATCTTTTTTTTATTCTCTATATAACTTATGTTTTTTTTATTCTCTACATGTTCTACATGCCGTTACGCAATTTAAATTAAAATAAAATTGAAGTAAACAAGAAGAAAGGTGTATCTTTTTTAAAAAAAGTCTTGGTTTAAAAAAACATAATAGCAGTTATGTTTCCATTTCGTTCATACTTTCCATAAAAAATTAATCCGAATAAAACTGAACATCTTTAATATTAAATAAAACATACATTTCAATACTTAAAGTGGTCATTACAACTTACAAACACTTTCTAGACTATTCGAGACATCGTACAGCAACAAAAAAAAACAGATTTCATGCTTCTTTTTTAAAATGTTGCTTATGACATTGCCATCTTACCAAAAACTGCAGAGAAATTATTGGCTTTTGACCAGAAAAATGGCAGTTATGTGCCTATTTTGGGCACAGTTGTCACTCCTATAGCCATAGTGAAATTGTTATCTATTTTATTTCATTTTACCAAAACTGTTAAATAAGAACTTCCTTTTATCTTTTTTAATATATCTTCTTCATTCTATTGTATATCTCTTTGTAGTTTGGGTTTCTAACACCAACATCCTAGCTGTCAATCTATCAAAAAACAGATATTCTTATGCTTTTACAGCTGTTTCCACTTCTCAGTTGATCTTCAATCAATTTAATAGCTTCAAAAGGCAAGGGAAAAGTTCTAATCTCTGATCTGTCTTCAGGAATATGTGTTATGATCACTTGTCATACAGAGCATACCAATAGTAGAAGACTTTTTGAACTGCTTTATTTTCAAAGCTCTATTACATTCACATGCCTTTGATTCTTTTTGTGCAGGGTGTGAATCTCGCTCTGGTATATATATGTCTGCATGATGACACTAACATGTTTCTCCAAAAAAATATTTCTTTGAATCAAGGCGTCTTTTTTTATTCCATTTCGTTGAGCAAAGAGTATTGATTTGGTCAAGACAACGTCTCCATTTACTAGCTTTTACATATACAACTACTTTAAAAGGAAGCATTTTAATCTTCTTCAAAGACGAGTGGACTAAAACACTTTGAATGTTTGAAATATTGTAAATAATTGGGTTGAACATGTTGAGATTGATGTTTAGTTTGTATTCGAAATAAAGAGAGGGAGAAGAGAAGGAATAAAAAAAATTCCCAATAGAAAATTAACTTTTTCAAAAAGCTACTTACAAAGCCTCCAACAGAAAAAAGTCTCAAAAGGTCAATTTCAAATTTGAACCAGCAGAAAATAAGGCAGTGCGGCAGGACATGCCAGAGATGTAAGTGTAATCTCTAAATAAATAATTTCAAAATATTATAGTTTTGTCTTGAGAATTTTAAAAATACTAATATAGAAAAAAACTACTATTAGAATCATACTCGCCATTTACTTGCATACATAGACAATAAAGAAGCAATTGATCTACAAATGTAGAGAGATTGTGACTTTATGATGCAAGTGGCAGTAATGTCTGATGAACAACCTGCAGATAAAGACTTCAAGAATCGCATGAAGAGCATTGTCAAGATTGTTTGGTCAGGATGGAGAAGTGACGAGATATATAATTTTATATTGATAATCGTGTCTTATTATAAAAATATAAAGTAAAGTATTAACAAAATTATTTTAGTTCAATACTCTCATTAAATTTGTTGATGATTATGTTATTGAAGCAATAGGGTCAAGTGCTTCTCAAATGAAGGAGAGGGTTTTGATCAGTGTGTCCAATACAGCAGTCCCAGATGACATAACCCCCAAATTTCCTCAGTAGGTTCTTAGAGATGAGTACTAAATAAACAAAAATTTCCTCTCTCTTTTTATCTACATATTACTTTTTACATACAAAATACTATCAATATATATATCAAAAATACGCACTTTGTTTTTTTGTTAAAGAAAAAGAAATGTTAAAGTTTACTTTATTTATTATTTCAGCATACAGCTTCTTTGCCAATGAAATTACTGGCATTTTGCTAACATTTAAACTTATTGCAATAGTAGCTGTAGCAACCTCTAATAAGATGCAATGTACAGATATAATGCTGTGGTAGCCATCAGGAGAGAACGTAGGCAAACAGAACTCAACACTGCCATCCTCATGCGATCTATCAGAGAAAATATGAAACCACTTGATAAATGCGAATACATGTTGATGATCATGAACTATACGAGTCAGATAGAGATTGTGTATGAGTGGAAGTTAGAAGAAGTGTGTAAAAAGATACTGAATTTTTTCAGCAAATCCAAGTATAATGTTTCTATTACTATCAACAATCTTTGATTGAACTAGTGATCTGCAACTGATTGTGCTGTTGTTTTTTCCTCGATAGTGTTGACTAAGAATGTCAATTGACTTCAATTTGATGATGTGATTGTCAAGTGCTAGGCAATTATAGGGCGTGTCCTGATAGCTGGCAAGGTCTAGGAGGTTTTACGCGACTTAGTAATATTCAAGTAAATGGAGATAGTCGGAATCATCCATTACTGATGGCTTTTTGTATTTTAGAGGAAATGTAGAAGAAGGAAGAGACTCGTTACCCTTGGGTGGATTATAAGGATCAGTGTAGCCTTGAACGAATGCTTGCAATCTGAATGGGCGACTGGAGAGAGTGGTGACTGTGGCGGCAGGTATGGAGGTTGTAACAAGTTTAGACAGAGTGTGAATGAAGGGGATCTGGCTAGAACTTTTAAGAACAGCATTGACATAATCACTCTTATACGCATTCTGAACAAAATTTTTCATGTAGGTTGCCTCAAAACCGTCTTTTCCATTTGTTTTGAAATTCTTTAAAATATCATTGTATTGCTCAGACCCAAAGAGTCAATAACCATACACTGGTCCAAAATCACGAATGCGTTTGTGAAGATTGAGGTGTAGGTACATATTGCAGATAAGGATAGTAGCAGTATAGTCTATGTTGCATGCATTACAAAAATTTTCTAACAGACTTTGGGCAGTGGTGATCTTATCAAATGTAATGCTGGGGTTTACATAGTATTGTCATACATCAACGAAATACATCCAGTTCTTGAATTGTATTGGGGAGAGAATATCACACAACAAGACAGGAGAATAGACCAGTACCCATAATTTCCACTCGTTGGCTTTCATGTAGCTGAAGCCCTTTCCAATTTTGTTTGTCAGCATGGTGTAATCTCTGGGCAGTACCATTGTCTCTGCAATTTTCTCTATCGATGCAAACTATTCAGATCCAATTGTCTTCTCATCAATCCACCAATTTATTAATCTCTTAGACGTCCTCAGAAAAAAATTAAGCATGGGATCAATAATTGTTTTGCATACTAGATCAAAGTATCTAAGGCGTTGCAACTGCAGCCATCAAACACTATTTTCAACCTCCAGTTGATGCCTTTCTGAGTGTGTACTTGTATCCTTCCACTCCTTAGCATGCAACCTGCTCTCTGCATTACTGCATATATTCCAACAAGAATAATTGAATCTATGGAAAACAACCTGGTTGCTGCTCCCTGACCAAGTAAACTGCCAACTGCACCTGTAGCAAGCACATGTGCTGTTAGGCTTTGTTAATCCACTTGTCTTTCTGGTGGCTGAGATATCACATGCAACCATCAGTAGTGCAGCACAAACATTGAAGTTATTTGGAAATTTGTGTGTAGAAATTCACATGCCAATGTACATCTGCTTGAAATCATCCACCTGGCTCCAAGTAACCATTCATCTCATTGGTTTTTGGCTCCTTTGGACCAGACATGAGATCGACGAAAATAATATCCTCTGGCTTGAATGTTTCATCACAGGGCAAATTGTTGATGGTCAGATAGATAGCACCAGAGGAGTGAGTGACACTGTCAAAGGGCTGGAACCAGTCAATATTAAGTGTTAACATTAGTAAGTGTGAGTCTGACACAAATAAAACATCATCTTTATCTTTCAACTCCTTAATCTATTGATGAATCTTGGCTTTGAAACTAGGGCAACAAAAGAAAATGCTCAATGCATTTTTAATGGATTGGTAAACATATTTTCATTTTGAAACCAAGGTACTAGAAGATACTGGTTTTAGCAAATTACAGTTACATGTAGACCTGGCACCAAGTTTTGAGGAAACACATTGAGGAGAAGCAGATATAATATTCTAATATACTGTATGACAGTCTTGGCACGTCACAAATTTCTTGATGCCTTTTGTAATAGCAAAAAATTGTGCTATTTTTTGTAAACCAGCAAGACTGGCTGGTAATTAAAAATCTTGGTCATAGATTCTTAGCAGATTGTTGATAAACTCAATCAGAACAGCAGCACCCTTATCAACAACATGACGTGAAGCAAACAGTATTGTAAAGATGGCTATAAATTGATGAACTTCATTTTTGGACATATCAGGAGCAGCAAAAGTCTGTAAAAAAATTAAAAAAAAATTAACACTTGATTTTTCTTATATTCTTTTTTTCTTTTAGTTGTTTTTATGTATCTCACACTGATCTTCGCTGTTGAAGTCCTCAATCTTGGTTTCATTGACTTCATCTTTAACATTGTTATTGAAATCATTGACATTGCCATCATTGTCAAACATTGAGACGGCATCCAAAAAAGGTGAGTTGGCCTGACAGTCCATTGCTTTCACAGAATCAGAACAAGAGGTTGGGATCACTACAAATATGGAATAAAGTAGTTTATTAGTTTTTTTTTCTGCTTTCAAATAAAAAATGTCTTACTCTCAGTATCTATATCCATATTTCTCATTGTGACTGTGTTTCATTAAAAGTTTGAAAATAAACAACATAAATAAAAAATAAAAAATAAAAAATTAAAGTGATTATTACACAGCAAATAAAAAACCAACATTGAATATATTAGAGTGTTTCAGCAGTTTTAGTTGTTCGATTGTTTTTGTTTTGGAGGTTTAATATTGAAAAATCATTGGCTCTCATTAATCTGAAAAAAAATATTTAAGCATAATCAACTCTGTTTTTTATGTTTTCTCTGTTTTTCTCACTACATTGTATTTTAAAAACACTATATTTTATCAAAAATGCCTACATTAAATGACAGACAAATGGTTTTTAGACATCTCAAAGAAGCAATTCTTAAAAAGCTTATAAAAAGACAACTCTCTCTTGATACTTTCTTATTGAACATCGTGAAGGACCGCCCTGAACTTGTTATATACAAGATTGTACTTGAAAAGTAATATTTCTGCCCAAGAGTCCGTGTCTCTTGAGCTCCTAGCAGAGTAGATTGGCTCATATACTAAGTAGATGATGATTGGTTCAGACAAGAGTTTCACATGAACAGAGATTCGTTCAATTATATATTAAATATGATCAAGGGGCACCAGGTATTCTGGAGTGATCCTCGCAAGAAGCAGACTGAGCCTATGATTCAGATGATGGTGGCATTAGAATGGTTAGGTGCGTATGGAAATGGTGCTTCCATAGGTCGTATTGCACAATCAATGTGTATCAGTGGTAAGGTTTAATATCCTGAAAGAATTATACATTGTGTATATACTTTAGTACTTAACTGCATTCCATTGTTTAGAAGAATCAGTTTGCCAATATACTGAAAGGTTTCTCACTGCCATTATGTGCCTAGAGAGCAGAACTGCGTTTTGGCATGATAAGCTAGAATGTTGTATTATCAGTAAAAGAAATGAAGATAAGACAGACTTCCCTTCTTGCATTGATTTTGTGGATGGGACCTTGATTGGATTGGAATATAAGCCAACATGGAAAGGCGAGGACTTCTACAGCTGGAAGTCTTACTACAGTATTTTGGCAACAATTGTATGTGATGATAAAAAGATGATCTGTCACTGCTACACTGGATGGGCAGGATGTTCTCATGAAGCCTGTAACTTTGCAAACTGGCAGCTGGGAAGAACTTCTGGCTGGTTTTTTTTAGGGGATCAATATCTTCTTGGAGATTTAGCATATGTACCAAGCCGATATGTAGTCCCTACTTACAAGAAGCTGCATAATGGAACAATCTTGGCTGAAAACGAGATATTCAACTACAAACACACCAATGTATGTGTCAAAGTTGAGCATTGCATTGGAAATCTCAAAGGGAGATTTCAATCTTTGAAAGGCTTACAAACCGTCATAAAAAACAAGTATGACATTGCAAAGATTGGGATATGGGTCAGAAGTTGTTGTATTTTACACAACTTACTGTTAAGCCATGAAGATAAAGACTTCTTGGAACTTATCAGCAAGGATGACGATGCCAACGAAGATGAGGATGAGAGTGAGAGAAATAGAGAATCTAGATTTCAAATAGAACTGTGTAAAGAAAAGAGAGAGAATAAAGCATATTATTTTGCAAATATTGATATCAAAATCATTTTTACTTTTACATATATAGTTTGCCTGGTATATAGTATATCTTATTAAAGTGTTATATTTAATTCCTTCAAAATACACTCTTTAGAAAGTCCCAAACTCTCCGACTTGGCAATGTACTGAAGCTTGATTTGAATGCCATCATTCTCCAATCGCTTTGCTTCATTCTCTGCTTGTTGTGTTTCATTCTGGACTCGTTTCTCTTTGATCTCCAGCCTTTTTCTCTCAAACATCATCTTGTTATCGTGAATGTCTTTTTGATGCTGAAGTTCCCTCTCGTGGAACTTTTCTTCTGCATCAAATCAAAATGCTCACAGTTCATCTTGATTGACTCTTCTACAACATCAGAGATGCTCAAGTCTATTGTTCTTTGGGCTCGCTTGGAAGGCCTTTAGTGATTTGAGGCTGCAGACAGACACTCAACTGGGAACGTCGTTTCAAACTGTTCAAAATCCTGGACATCAAGAACATCTTGGAAATCCTGGACATCCTGGACATCTGGGACATCCTGGACTCCCTTGCCTCCCTTGCCTCCCTTGCCTCCCTTGCCTCCCTTGCCTCCATCAACTTCTACTTGAGTTGCTTCCTTGTCATATTGGCTAGCCCTTTCAAACACATTGGAAACATCAGCTGGGTCTCTATTTGACACTGGGAAGGGAGCTACAGTTGATGGTCTGCTAATCATCACATCCTTGAGATTGTAATAGTAGGTGCGTTTTTTTTTTCACTATATTTACAAACAGAGACATAAAGCTCTTATTTATTACAAACCACTCTATTACTAATATATATATATTAATTTTATAAGTATACCTTTAAGCGTCTTTTCAGCTGCAGCTGTGGGATTGCCATTCTTGTCTACATCATTAAGAATCCCTTGACCGGTTCCGTTGATAAAATCAGTGGCATCCTTGAACTTGTCATGCAAGTACTGTATCTTGCTGCGGATATCACTGTTGGACTGGTGAGTAATATCATTCTCAAACAATATAGCTTTGATCTCTGAGCAAAGAGTCTCTTTTGTCTTTCTACTGGAATCCCCACCTTTCCAGCAACTGTAGTTTACTGCATAGGTAAGCCAGTCAATAAGGCTTTTGATAGATGATGGCTTATCCCTAATATTGGCATTGTTCCAGCATGTAAATCCTCTTTTTTGGCTAGCAGCTATATGATATTATATTAGTATGTGGTGTATTTGTAGAGACATATCTTTTACGTACACACTTCTGCAGAATTCTTGGTGCTCATGTTTAAAATTAGAAGTATAAAGGCAATAAATATGCATTTACAGTTACATTTCTTATCTTATTTAAACTGATATTTTGTATAGAAATACACTTAATAATACAACACTTATAAGTAATATCAAATCTAGATGTCTTCATCTATAGATATCTTTATCTATAGATATATTTGTCTATATATGTCTTGGGAGATAAATGTTTTCATCTATAGATAAAGAATCTATAGGCAATTATCTAATTTAGTAAAATATAGATTTTATGTAATATTTAGGGCACTCAGTTGATTGTTTAGAGATTAGTTGTTATTGCCTTATATTTTTAACTCCCGAAATAAGAATAATCAAACATCTAAAACTGCTGAAACATCCTATTATACTATTCTCAAATATTCTGGTACCTTCAACTCTAGTTCTCTTATTATGATGAGTCTCAGTATGCTTTGCAGCATAAGAAGATTTCTGAGGACTGTTGTAATATTTAATGCAGTGACAGTCTAAGATGTAGATTTGGGTAGAGGAGAACATATTGTGTATAGCTTGAATTTATGGCTCTTCCTGCTACCCAACAGGAAACGACCCCACAAGGGTCACCACACTATGGAGACAACAACTTCCCTTCTCTATCACCTAACATACATCCATCAACCCAATCAAACGCCCCTACACATGCTTTATTTACTACCACTCCTATCACCTTTGTCTCCTTGGTCGACCCTGAAAAACAACGCTCCCTCACGTGCATAGAACGCGTACTTGGTTTAGATGACCCATATGCCATTCCTACAGAATGTCCGTTCGGTACTTCCCCCCACTCTGTTTTTTACAACCTGTCCCAATCTGACGACTCATTTATGGCCGCCTTCTGGACAGCAATTCACACCACTTTCTCTGAGGAGGAAGCTTTTGCTGAAGTTACCTCTGTGCACAACAATGCCATTCCTACAGAATGTTGGTTCGGTACTTCCCCCCACTCTGTTTTTTACAACCTGTCCCAATCTGATGACTCATTTATGGCCGCCTTCTGGACAGCAATTCACACCGCTTTCTCTGAGGATGAAGCTTTTGCTGAAGTTACCTCTGTGCACAACAACACACACATCGTCGAACTTTACTTTGAATCTGACACCCTTTGCAATCGTGCATGTGCCAAACCCATTGTCATCAAAGATTCCATTATTCTCGCCCACCGTGCCATTTCGTCTTCTGTTATGATGATGAAACTCAACATCACTGGTCTTCCTCACCTCTCCCGCCCCTGCCTTAACGAACTTATTTGTTCTTCCCTCTACTCTTTTGGCACCATCAAGGAGATCATTATTTACCTGGAGAACAGGTTCTTTACTGGATCTGGCTACGTGTACCTGGAACGCCCACCTAACCAGGATCGTGTTTACTCTCCCCTGGTTCACAAGATTCCCTGCGAAGGTTATGGTCATGTTTTCAGCACTTAGGCCAAGATGGGTCCCCATTGCAGATACTGTAAGGCCATGGGCCACGTTCTGGCTGACTGCCCCACCCGCCCAATCAAATCTCGCACTTGTCACGCCTGTCAAGCAGTTGGCTACCTTCAGGCAATCTGTCCCCATATCAACAACCCTCATCTTGACAACAACACCAGTAACAAACACATCTGTAAACAGCCTCGTCGTAAATCTTAGTCCACCCCTGCCCATACACAAAGTCTTCCCCCTGTCCTTCCTGCACTGCCCAAGTGAAAGAAAAAGTCCACTCCTCTCACACTGCCTGCTAATCAGTTTGACATCTTGGGCAAGTCTGCAGCCAAGATTGAGGCCGAACTTGCACAGCTATCCACTCATGACCCTTACTGACGAGTCCTCCATGCAGCATTGAAAAACATTACCGACGAATAAAACCGTGACATTCTATACCAAGAATATGATCCTAACAAGGACGATTTGGCTATGGATACTCAAGACAGCAAAAATGGTGCTGAATCCAAATCCTCTAGCAACAGCAATAATGCAGACAATGACCAACATGGCTCACTTATGACAGGTATTGTCGTTCACCAAAATATTAACCTCCCTCAATGATCAATATAGGAACACTAAACTGTAGAGGGCTTGCAAAATTGCAAGACCCCCAAAGACGATCCTTATTTATTCGATACCTCCGCTCCCAACATCTTGACATACTCGCCCTCCAAGAAACCCATGCCACCACAGAAGCTCTTCAACAGACCTTCCAACATCAATTCCGTTCCTCATCTACATTATGGTCGCCCCATTGCGGCCTAGTCTCTCTTTCCCCCTTTCTAATGTTTACTGACCCCTTATTCACCATGTGTGGTCGCAGCATTACAGCTACTGTCACTCACTCCAACAATCTCTTCCCCCCCATCCGTATCTGCGTTGTATATGCCCCATCCACCCCAAGCCATAGACATAATTTTCTTACATCACTTCTCAACAACCCTCACTTTATCCCACCTCTCCCCTCCCGATTTATTCTTTTGGGTGACCTTAACTATAACTCTCTGCCCTCTACAACCACACCCATAACTCGCACCCCAAAGGCCCCACGTGAATGGCTTCAGTTTGTGCGATCTAATCTACATGACTGTGTCACTCCAACAGGTACGCCCCCCCCCCCTCCCTACATTTCAAAGAGGATCTTTCTCTTCATGCCTAGACTATATTTATGCTTCCCCCGATATCGCCCCATCCATAATGTCTTCCTCTGTAACATACATCCAACCTTTATAGTCAGATCACTATCTTGTGAAGGTGACATTTCGCTTTACTATGACCCAACAAATTGGCAAGGGACTTTGGCGTGCCAACCCACGCCTTGCTCTCAACCCTTCCTTTTGTGAGGAACTCGATAATCTTCTTTCATCTCTCTCTCCCCAGCTTCCCCACATAGGCTCTATACAAGACCAGTGGGACTGGATCAAATCCAAAATCGCCCAATTTGCCCTCGCTTTTTCTCGTCGTCCTTGCCGCACCCTTGCTGACCAAGAACGCAAACTACATGCCAAATGCAACCATCTCCTCCACCAACATCTGGACCCTTCGACCATTCCGCAACTTCCTCACCTCAAACGTCAAATACAGTCTCTCCAAACCGAACAAGTCGAGATACTAGCTCTTCGTGCCAGTAAACACTGGCGAGAACAAGGTGAATGTTCTGCTGGTTATTTGAAACGAACTGTCACTACCCGTCAATCCTGTACCACCATCACCTCTCTTTGCCACCCTACCACCGACCACGTCTGCACTGACGCAACAGACATGACTGATGCTGCTGCAGCCTTTTATGAGGTTTTGTACACAGCTGATCCCATCCAACCGCCCGCAGTTTCAGATTTGCTAGGCAACCTTCCTCCTGACCTTTACCTCTCTGACTCCATCCATGATCAACTCACTGCCCCTTTAACAATAATCAACATCTGTGCTAGCACCACTTGCTCCCCTAAGTCCAGTAGCCCCGGCCCAGATGGCATACCCTATGAAATCCTCCAACTCCTTATTGACCATCCCATGTACACCAACCTCACTTATGTCATTTACAATAATACCCTCCATCTTGGTATATTCCCTACTTCCTGGCAGTTGACATGTGTTATCCTTCTTCCCAAGAAAAGAGACCTGCCCTCTCTCAAGAACTGGAGGCCCATAGCTCTCATTAATGCCGGTGCCAAAGTATTCACCCACCTTGTCAACAACTGCATGATTCCTGCAGCCAGCTCTCTTGCTTCCGCATACCAAACTGGATTTATCCATGGATAGTTTATTGCAGACAATAGAATCCTGACCAAAGCCATCATGGAAAATGCTTGAATCACCAATGCCTCTGACATAGGACTGTTATCTGATCAGGAGAAGGCTTATGATAGAGTTCATCCAGATTACCTGCGAAAGGTTCTCACTCACTTTTACTTCCCCTAATCTCTCATCTCATCCATATGCTCCCTTTTTTTTTGACTAACATTACCATCAATGTCAATGGCCATATTTCTTGCTCTCTCTCTCAATCCCATGGTTTGCGTCAAGGGGACCCTTTCTCTCCAGTCCTTTTCAACCTTGCCTTCAAACCACTCCTTTGCCGTCTCCTTCACGATTCTGAATTCCCTGGCTACACACTGTCTATCTCACCACCCACCGTTCCTTCCCCCACAGACCCTAACCCACGAATTCCATTACCACTCCTCCCACCACAAGCCATCAAGTTCCTTGCCTATGCCAACAACCTCCTTGTGTTCCTCCCCAATCCTCCTAGTCTTTCCCGCCTCCAAGTCCACTTAAACACTTATGCCAACATATCCAATGCCCATATCAACATGCACAAAACACAAGCTCTGTCCCTGTCCGGTTGCCTTCTGTTGTCCTGGCAAGACATCCTACAACAGTTTCAAATTGTGGACTGTCATGATAAATGCTCTCCACTTCCACTCATTTACCTTGGCTTCCCACTTTACACATCCATCATACAACGCGACTCCTTCTGTTCCTCTCTTCTCACCAAAATCTAATCCGCCTGTCATATTCATCTCTCATGCTCTCTCTCAATCCGTGGCCATGCCACCATTCTAAACACTCATTCTCTCCAAACTATGGCATGTTCTTCGAGTGATATCTGTCCCTGTTGCCTTCATATCCAAGATATGATCAGCCATGGAACAATTTCTTCAACATCATATGTTCCCTCCAATCAAGCTTGCCACATTATGCCTCCCATCCATATCTGGTGGACTTGGGGTTTTTGATCCAATTATACAGCAATCTGCTCTACAACTTCGTTGGCTTCTCCCTCTTGTCTGTTCCCCATTTGGTCAATCCGGTCTGGTCCTTCCTTGGTTGTCCTTCCTTCTTTGGTCCTTTTCTGGGATCCTGGATCCTCGTCTACCTTTACTTTTTCCTGATCTTCGTCCTCTACCTTTCCGCCATATTGACAGTGTTTTTAGAAACATATTTGCTGCCATTGATCTCCTGCCACACTTCTTTGACTCCATTTCTATTAACCACCCCACATACCTCTCCTTGCCTCTCCCCTCTATCTGCCTACCATCCTCTCTCATACCACGGACTTGGCGACATCTTCTCGTCACTGACGCTTTTGTTGTAGATGATTCATTGCAAGTACTTTGTCATCAAACAAGACCCAAGTGTCCACAATCCCCTCGCATCATCACCAAGTTCTTCCATCAAGTTGACAATCATTCCGTTCTATTACAACCTTTCTTCTTCCGCTCTCTTCTCCTACATTCCTTGCTTGATGGTCTCCTTCCTCCACCTTCCTCTCCCATTGTGTTGCATGTGGACCCCAGCCCCTTCCTCACCAGTATGTTTCCCATAATACCTTGCAAACCATTCTTGCCCAAAACGTTCCACACCCTTTGCACCCTGTCTCCAGACAACCCCATTCCTCCTCTCCACACCCACCAACGGTGCACGTTCTGGTCCACTTCCATCCACCATTCTGTCTGTTCTTTATGGTTCCGCACTCTTCACAACAAGCTGTTGTGTTGCTCTGTTCTACATCAAACGGTTCCTACCATCTTTCCTGGCGGGTCCTGCCCCATATGTGGTGACATCAAGGAATCTACATCTCACTTTCTGTTCACTTGTTCTCCAAAGTTCTCCATCTGGACTATGTTTTGGTCAACCCATTTTGGCAATGTGCCCTCCATGCAAGACATTCATTCTGCTCTTTTTTTCTTATGTCTCCCACCATCCCTCACTCCAGACATTCTTGCCGTTTCTTTTGTCAGCTGTATTCTTCTCACAATCTGGTGCCATTACTGGTCCTTTATGTTTGACAATGCTCCTTTCTTGAGCACATCAGTCCTTGTCACTGCTGCTTCTTTTGTCACCAGTTTTCATGCGAAACTATCCCTGCCTCTTTCAGACTAGCTACTCACTCATTTTACATATAATTTAAAAACCCAAAAACAGGATTGTGACTTCCTCTTTCTCTTAGAATTGTTAAGCTCAATAAAATTTCTGAGGCCCAGCCTCCTTACAAAAAAATGTGTATAGCTTGAATTATAAAATAAAAAAGAAAACAAGTATTACAAATACTTTATTTGGTGCTTTTATAGCAACCTAGAAAAATATGAATTTTTTATTGTGTATTTAAACTAATAGAATATGTCAAAAATATATTCTTAACTTAAATAAAATAAACAGCTTAGCTGAAAAAACCTCTGACTTTTCCACTACCTTTCTGATTACTTAAAACTATAATATTTTTTTATTTTTCTAGTACTTGTTTTTCTAATATTTTGCAGTAGAAGGAATACTACTCAATGTCTTATAAGTCTGATCTTTACTGAGTAATTCATCAATACTATCATTATTCAAGAAGTCAGATGCAGCATATAGTATATTATTGAAGAGTTTTGTATTCTTTTGGAAAACTGTATTTTGGTTATTAAACATTGTGATTATTTGATTTTTTCTGTCCATATAGAGTATATACTCTACTCTTTGTGCTGCTCTACAATCAAATCTCCTTGCAATAAACTTTGTCAGGAAAGAGTAAGTCAGAGTATCAGTAGATAATTGCTAGTCACAGAAGATTTGAGGAAAAGCCAAAAAGTCACTGTCTTTATCAGTCAAAATAGATAAAGAAATTCTTTTATATTCAGACAAAAGTCTGAGAGCTTTGTGATCTGAAACTATAGCTGTTTCCTGCTCACTAGATTTATTGATTTGTGTTTGGTACTACTTTCTTTATTCCTTTCAAAGTCTTCAACACTATTAACTTCTTCTATGTTTTCACTATCATTATTGGCAACCTCTTGTATCCAATTATAACTCAAGAAGATAGTATATTTTTAAGAGAGTGTTGTTGTCTGTAGAAATAGTGCTGCTCTCCAAACTTTAACATGACTTATATTACCTCTGATAGAGTCTTTTATATAACCGATTCTACAAGCCAAACTCAAATAGATTGTATTTGAGTTGTCAAAATTACAAGAAAGTAATGAAACTGTTATATTGACATTAACAATGTCGCCTTTACTTCTATATTGTCTGGTTAATCCTTTGTGTGTTCATATAAATTAGAAAACATGTTGATGTGCAACAAGTCTTTTTCTAATCTTGTGAGATTGTCTAAGCAAATAATGCAATCAGGAAATTGAAGACTATTGAAGAGAGCAAGTGTTGGAAGTGTTTTTTTCTTAATTGTTGTTTTGCATGTGGGACATATTGGAATATTGTCTGTGATTTTCTCAACAACAAAAGTACTTGAAATTTTATAGTTATCAATTGCCTAAAATTTTTTCTCAATCAAATTATCTGTACACTCCCAGTTATCAACAAGTACACTTCTTTTAACAAAAGAGATATGTTTTTGGAAGAAAAGATCTCTACAACATCTGTATACTGATATAGAATCCTCTCTGATAGTGAACTCATATTTTCTTTGTATGCTTCTCCAATTATCTGTGTCAATATCATTTAGTCTACGTCTTCTTACTTCTTGTTCATTCTCTTCAGCAGCTATTCACTGTCAACTATGTCTATACTTGCATATATATTCTGCTCAATATCTCTGGGTCACTACTTCTGCCCCTACTAAATCTGTCTCTGTTACATTCGTTATCACTGCTTCTGTTTCAGCTATACATTGGCATCTGAGTCTATACTCTTGCACATACTCTGTATAAGAGTTGTAATTTTTATCTGCATTTACTATATCTACTACTACTATCTCAGTTGTATGTCATTGATTATGTTGATGCTCTTGCACATTGTTATTGCAAGAATTATTAATATTCTTCATCATCATAATCACTATCATTTTTCTTTCTGCAGCTTGCTGGCATCTGAGTTGGTAATCCCACATATATTCTGCTTAAGATATTAGATTTCTTTGTTCTGTCTCTGTTGGTTCCACTTGCATTGCTTGTCAGTGATTACATTGATATTTCCTTATATATTGCTGCTCTCTTTAAACTCTTTCTTCAGGTGTGAGAGTATATATAGACATTTTGTTTTTAAAATTAATATAAGAGTAAAAGTAAGAAGGGAATACAATATGTTTAGTAAGATATGAATGAAATCTTAAAGGTCACATGCCTAACTTGTTTACATTTTTACTATTAAAACTTTTACAAACTTTATATATATATATATATATCTTTTATGTTATAGTGTAAAATTGTTACAACACTCCACGTGCTTGGAATTCTTTACAGATTTTTGTCTTTTTCTTAAGCTTTCTAACTCTGTAAACTCCATATAAAATGCCAAAAATTAACTAAAGAAAATTTACTATGATAAATTTACTAAGAGGTAAATTAAAAAAGAAATTGAGACAAAATAATAAAATAAAAGGGAACAGTCAATCTTTTATAAAAACTTGACAGAGAAATAAATAAAAGAAAAGACATTCACAAATAGAGATCAGAATAACAGACAGCGTCTTAAAGAAAACATTTTATCAGAAAAATTAGATAACTGTTTATTTATTAATTTTGAAGAGATATTTATACTACTTTTTAGATAAAATATATGACAAAAATAAGCTAGATAAATTTTTATGAAATAATCATGAATAAAAATATAAAGAAAATTTCTATATAAATATCTTGTTCTAAAATAAGAATAGATGATGCTATAATATATAATTATAAGAAAAGAAAAATAGTGAAAAGAATTATATTATAAATATAAGAAAAAACTATTTAGTTAAAAACTTTGATAAAATACTGTTAGAGAAAACACGTCACATTTAGTGCACAGAAATAAAAATAAATAGAAAAAGAAAAAATAATTTTGGAAAAAATAAATGGGAAAAGATTTTAATTTTCAGAAAATCAATTTCTGGTGAAAGGCAATTTTATGAAAATAAAAGAAAGAAAATTAAAATTTAAAGAAAAACTAAAAAAGAGTTTTCAAAAGAAAGTCTGAAATTGATAGAATATCAGTTTGACACTAAAACTGATAAAGTTATTAGAGTAAGTGTCAAAAGCAATGCATGTAATACTTGTTTTTGTAGTAAATATTGATAATTAATAAGTTATCACTGTTTTTGAGAGTTTGCAACTGATTCAAAAATATGAAATAAATCTTTTTTTTGATAAAAGAAAAAACATAAACTCAAAAGAGAATATAAAATTAAATATAATAAAATCAATATTAAAAAAATAAGAGAAAAACAGTACTATTGATCAATCTCAATAAACTTGACTCAATATACTCAGATAATTAAACAAGTAAAATATCAATAGCATTAAATATTAAGAAAACTTGTAGTCAGAAAATAAGACAAAGAAAAATCCATATTATTAAATGCAATTATTGCAATATTTATATGAATTTTAAATAGCTTTACAATTGACTTGCTAAATAATTAAATAAACATAATATTAGAAAATATAATAGAAAGTTATATAATTAATGATCTATTAAATATGATTTGTTCTTTAGTATTGTTAAGTATAAATAAAATATTTAAAAATAATTATTAATTTATAATCATAACAGTAATTATACTTATAAAAAAATTATAAAAACAATGTTAATTCTAAGTTGGTTTATTCAGTTAAATATAGCTAAAAAATAAGATAGAGTGTATGGTTGTGTGAAGTATTTTTGATAGAATAATGAGCTTTTTCATTTAACTTATTGGTGTTTTACTTTGCAAATAGAAAAATCAATTTCTATTCAGTCTCAACTACCATTGAAAAATAAAAATAAGTAAAATATAATTTTCTGAAATTATAAAGAATTCTACAATGACACTGCAGTGCTAGACAACAAAAATTTTGTTGGGAGCTGATCTTTTTCTTAACAGTCTGTGTTAAAAGTATATATAGACTTATAGCTTTGATTAAAGATTATATTTTATTATATCACATAATACTGGCAATCTATAGATCATATAGCTGTGATCAGAAAATATTTAAGAAAGCTGATACAAGAGAGGAAATAGAAAGTAAATAGAAAGTATATGACTAATAAAGTTAATTTGTGGACAAAATCTTATAAAAAAGAATATATGCTTTATTAAGCTCATAACAGACATTATAAATTACAGCTACAACACAAACAGAATCAGACTCAATCAGATTAGAACAGCGGCAAAACTTAATGAGTCATGAGACAGAAGAACCAATGACTTGCAGATACAGAAAGGGTAGTAGAATAATGGCTGCACTCAGCCATTAGTGCCTATGATGCGACACTATGACAGCAAGGGCAAAGGAGGGAACCAGATGTACAGACCCTGATAAATGTCACTGTAGGAAATGGTAGGATTTATATCTCCGACCTTGTTCCAAGTGTACCTACTTATTTCCTTGTGCACCAAGTTTAAATTACTTGGGGGTCTACTTTTTTATGTCACAAGGGGCTTTAAATTATAAGGATGTGTAGAAGCAGTGACAGCTTTTACTTTTGTTGTTTCTTTTGGAATCTTAATGTTTTTTTTACATTTTTTTTCTCTTTATCAAAACATATTATTATAGAACATAATTGTAATTTTTTATTATCTTTGTATACTAAGATTTCTAAAGCAGAAAGATTTTGAATTTCTAAAAGTGTCTATATAATTCATTACTTCCCCAAGTAAACCACTAATCACTTGTAATTTGGCTTCATCAATTCCTAGAACATCCATCAACTGCTCTAAGTCTTCTGTTTGATGATGAAGTGTTATATTCTGGGCCATGATTCTTTGCAACCAAACAGAATTGTTTCTACCACTTACAACAACTGTGTTTGTTTCATTTTCAACTTTCTTATTAACAACTGTCACTTCATGCTCAGATGCAAGCAATCTTTGCAGTTGGAGGTAGTTGTTTTCCCTTTGAGCTGTATATGCAAAGTCTAGACTAATAAATCTCTTTAGAAGATATGCATGTTTACAGGGAATTTGACGTGAAGCAAAATTGAAACAAGTGCAATTTTGTATCAAATTGTTTGATACATTAACCTAATACCATTGTGTTTCACCTGTAAATGATTTTACTGTCCACTTGCCGTTAGAGTCCTCTATGCTATTGCCAATCTCATTAAGAGGATTAATGATCATGAAAGAGAGCATGTCATCTTGTATGGTATTGGCAGAAAAATAGTGTTGAGCAAGTTCATTTTCTATTGGACCTATTTGTTCATTTTGTATGTGGATTCGTTCCACTTCTTTGTCATAAAAGAACTCCATATCATTTATCAAAATAAAGACAAGACAGTTCAATTGTCTTATGCGAGTACGGTCAAAGTATATTGTTTTCAATTGATTGTGCCACGATTCAATGTAATTGTTTGTCAAATATCTTTGGTAGTCATTTGCAACATATGGCCTTCCCATCTTCTCAACAATTCTTCTGTTCCAATCCATTTACGTTCGAAATAAGCCAGGAATTATTGTTGACTTTGTATATAAAGCCTAAACTCCTGGATTTTTCTCAAAAATTCATCCTCATCTGATTCAATAAGTATATTTTTGAGATTGGCCTTGAGCTCATACTTGTATTTGCCAAGTTGTTTTGATGTATATGAAGCATCAAGCTTTACTTTGCTGTCTATATTATGCTGTCAGGCATGCAAAACATGAAACTCGCAGAAATAGATAATGATCTGTGACAATGCTGCTGTAATGGCATTAACTTCAGCAATACTGCAATCGATGGTAATATATAAGGAAGTGAAACAGCTTTTCTTGTGAAGATCTACAAGTCATTGGTTAATGGGGCCAACACTATCATTGTTTGTAATAATGTATATAACAGGAGACCCTTTTTCAGTATCAGAATGACAAGTAACAAGGGAGTATAATATTTCAATGTTGCATGCAGAGATGTTGTGTGTTGCGCCAAGACAAAACCACTGGGAAATTCTCATAAGTATCATTTGAGATAGTGATTGAAATCCAAATGCAAAATGTTATGCATTGTTGCTGTATGCAGAAAGATTGCTAGTAAAGATACAGTAATTCTGTGATGGTAACTTCTCACGCATCTAAATATCCAGAGACTTATTTTCATCAGGGAGACACTTATACAATAAATTTTTCATCTATATTTTTTATTTCACTTTTTAAATAACTTTCATCTTATAGTATTCTTCACACATCATTCTCATTTTGTTATAGATGTTTTTATAATTGGGCTTTCTAATGTCTATGCCCCACTCTTTAATTTGTTTCAAAACTGAAATTCTAGTATTTCTACAGATGCTGTCCCTTTTAACTGATCTTCAATAATTTTGATGGCCTCAGAAGGTAAAGGCAATGTTCTAATTTCTGAAGCGTCACCAGAAACATGGTTGGTATGATCTTTGGTCATACAAATTAAAACTACTTCAGGGTTGTTGATGTATTGCTTTGTTGTATCCAACATAATTATAGATTCAAATAGAGCACACAGATAATAAGACAAAGACATATTGAATAATTGACCAGTATCAATTATACATTATTTCTGACACTATCATTAAATAAAGAATATACCGATAACAAGGTCACACACCTTAGTCAACATCACTAATCACTCAAACAAGAGCATGGGTAATAACTTAACAATATATTATCTATGATATAAGAAAACAGACATCACATGATATACTCATATTATTATCTTAAATACACATGCAATGTCTATATAAATTCACATAGCAAATAGCAATAGAAAGGTATCTCTCTTTTCATCAATAAATAAAGTCTCATTGTACTTCTCTTCTGCACTTTGTTTTTCTTTCTTTTTTTTAAAATATAACATGCTTGATGAAAATAGTAGCTTCGCAATAACAAAGCTTAGTGTCTTTCTGAGCAAGACAAACATTTCTGTCTGATATATAAAATCCTGCTCGGTGACATTTTTTTGTCTCTTCATAAATCAGTTCTCTTACATAACGTTTTCTACATTTATTCCACTTTGTTGAACAAAGTGATTGAATGGAGTCAAGGCATTGCTCTCATTCACTTGCTTTTATTTTTACTACAATATCCAAAGCAAACAATTTTATTCCTTCTGTAGGTAAGTTGACTAAAGCATTCTACACATTTCAAAGGTTGAATATAGTGTTGAACATTGGTGAGCTTATATTATGATAGTATATGTAATTAAAATAAAGAAGAGAGAAGAAAAAAAACATAGCAAAAAAAGTTTTAATAAAAGCTACCTTGCAAAATCTCTATATGGAAAAGTCACATCCTTAAAATTTAAAGCTTTTTGCAACATAAAAAAGTGGACCCCCAAATAATTTAAACTTGGTGCGCAAGGAAATAAGTAGATACTACCAAGTTATGTATTTGTGACTTCTGTTATTTAAAAGTTAGTTATTAAAATACTGATCTTGTAATAAGTTACAAACTTGTAACTTTTATAGCTAATAGAATGTCTGTTTTAGCCTATTGGTTTTACTTTTTGTCAAATACAATTTATGCGATTTTTTATTATTTTGCATCTAAGCCAATAAAATATTGTAAATATGACAGATCTATATCTTTTTAAATATTTATATTCTCCTTATGATTAGTTCAACAAATGCATGATGTTTTATATTAATTTTTTTGGTTTTTATTAATCAAAATAATACAAGTTAAACATAAAGAAGTATATGAAAAAAAGATACTAATTTTTATAATATTTAGTAACAGCTTAAGCTATACATTCATTAAATAATATACATATATCTATTTTTATATAATACTTTTTACATTGTTTTATCTAAAAAAAACTATTTTCTAAGTAATATGATATTGATGAAGACATGTATATTTTTTAATTGATTCTTTTAATCAAAGAATATAAATCTGCTTTGTATTAATATTGTTATATCTGATTCCTACTTTGGAAAAAACAGAAAACAGATTCCCTGCAATTCTCAAAATCTACAAAGATCTCTAATGAGCATGCTAGCAATCTTGACAACAAAATTATACTTGATGCAGATATTTTTCTATCAATTCTTCTCAAATTACTTTCTTTTGTGAACTTTGCTGATTTGTATTTTATTAATACTAGCCTTCATAGTCATTAAGTGTGTTCTTTTTAGAGATCTTTAATAATTTAAATCTTGTGAAAAAGTAGAATTAAAAAAGACTTTTACAAAATAAAAAAACAACAATGTATTAAAAAATAATCACAGTCATTACTTTTTGGTAGCAAAGGCGTCTTTAAGTTCAGATTAAAAATATAAGTAAGCTATAGGTCATGTTTGTCCCTTTTCTAGTTTTGCAGTCTGATAAGTAGTTTTATATAATATATTCATCTAAAATGGCCTTCTGGCTTAAAAGCAAAATAATCACATTTTAATGTCAGCCTCAGAATACTAAAATAGGCTTAACACATACTAAACTTGGTAAGTGCGTGTCGGAGCTTTTCAAGTTATGAGTTTTGGTCAGAAAGTTATGAGTATCAAAAAATACTTGTAGATTTTTTTCTAGTGTGTATAGCTTCCAGAGTTGAACCCGCAATTTAATGTATTGTGTTTAATATAATATAATAGTACAAACAATCAACTATGGACTTATAGCTCAGCGGTAGAGCGTGGGATTGCAGATCCTAAGGTCCCGTGTTCAAATCACGGTGGGTCCTAAATTAGTTTTTTGTTTTATGGGTGTCGTTCCCAATCTGAGTTGGTGTTCCTTTTACTATTGTCGTTCCCGATCTGGGTTGGTCTTCCTTTTACTATAACAAAGTCAAAAGGTCAAACCCACTGGGGATCAAGGAGTATACGTAAAATCAAAGAGAGGATAAAAGATGCTTTTTATTGATAGGAATTGAATTGTCTTATATAGTTTTCTAAACTAATACTGCGCATTATCCACAGTAAACTATTATACTCTATTTAATTACAAGAGAAGTCCTTTTACTGCGGTTGATGCTCAGAAGATGTTACTGTGGTTAATCTTTACAAGACATTACTGCGGTTCGTTATCTATGAGGTATCTTTGACATACAGAACTGCTGCGGTCAATTATCCTGATTTCTCGGATTCATCAAAATAATGTCCGACACTATAAGTGTCATACTTAATTTTGGTGATACAAGTTCTAGTGACTTGTTCTTACAAAAGAAGCAGGAATTAGAATGATTATTCATCAGTTTGTAATTTTAGAAATTTGTAACCAACTTATAATAATTTGTAATATTACTAGACACCACTTGAGTGTAGTCAAAGATAAATAATCATTTCAAAAAGTATATAAGATAACACTGTAGAAAAAAATCTACAATTATTTGAAAAAACTTGCCAAATTTTGAAGAGAAAAGTCATTTTTTCAATTACCAAATATTTTTTGATATTTAGAAGGCTTTAAATTTACAGTGGTCCCTCAATAATTTCACGCCCCTTTAATTTCACGCTTCAATAATTTCAAGGCTCTGAAGACACAACTCGAAAAATAGGGCTTAACTTTCACGATTCTCGTTAATTTCACTTTCACAAAATTTTTTGGCCTTGAATCCTTAAAGAAAAAAATTAGCCAATCAGACAAGAGCAATATAGTTACAGCTTGGTTTAAATTTTTTTAATTCTAGCTTTATCACGATTTTGTAATTGACATCAATGTCAAGTGTGTTAAGTTTTCATGCCAAACACTGGGTTATCAAGTTGTCATCTAGCTTACTTTTTTTAAAATTTTTTTTTTTTCATTTTTTTTTCAGAAATAAAATAAAACTATATGTGCTATATTTTGATTAAGTTTCATTTATTAATTGTTTAGTAAAGATTATTCACTTGAAAAATATAAATATAATTCTAATTTGTTTGTTATAAAAGTTTTTATTGTAGATTTTATTATTTCTATCTGTCATTACTACTTATTGTTATTTGCAATTATTACTATTTACAAACATATTACGAAATCAAGCTTTGACTGTACTTGGCTGCTAACTTTTTTTTTCTATTTTTAAATGAAGAAAAATATATTTCTTATAGAAAATTGTTTTTATTTTATTTGAAAAAGAATAAATTTTAAAAAGACTTAAAGAAGCTGGTTACTTTAGTTTGCTTTGAGTTCGTGGTTTTCTGGAACTTGTTTCTAAGACCTTCAACCTTACTGACGAAGTCTCTGTCAATATCCTCGTCTTCCAAGATATCCAAAAGCGTGCAAACATACTCAAACTTTTCTGAAGCAGAATAAGTTCTCTTGAAAGGAACTGCTGATTCCACTTCAGCAATTTCTTCATTGCTGTTGTTGTTGGCTGCATTGTCGTCTGCGTCATACTCTTTCATGACAATATCAGCGATCTCATTCTCATTGATCACTCTATGAGTGCATTGTCTCTCATAGAGTGGATCTGATTTGCTGGTTGGACAATCTTCAAGAGACAGAATACTTGATCCGGCAATCTTGTCTAGGGTTTCTTCCAAGCCCTCAACCAGAACCTTTTCAGCCAGACTTTGCTGAATCATAGTCTGATTTACATCTATAAATTATATTTAGAATATTAAGAAAGTGGAATTAAAAGATTATAGTACTATTATAACCAATAAATTGTTTTACTAATACCTTCACTATCTTTGTCTTCAATGAAGTAAAAGATTATTGCATTCCAGCAGTTCTCAATAGTCTTTGCTGAGACAGATTCCTAAACCTCTCTTATCTCTTTCATGGCCCACAATTGATCAATTTCAAAGATTTTATCAATGGCCCCAATCTTATTTTGTTGGTCATTTTGAATCATGCCAATATACTGATATGCCTTGGCATACTGTTTACGCTTGAAATAAGCCTTAAAAGCCCAAATGATACCACTATCCAATGGCTGAAGATGGGACGTGGTGTTTGGAGGCAGAAAAAGAAGCTCAACATTTGTAGGCACATAATTTACTATATGGCCAGAGAAATTATCAAGGATCAAAAGCACTTTGCAGTTTTGCGCTTTCATTGAACAATCAAAGCGATGGAGAAAAACTTGGAAGATTGATTGTGTCATATAGGCATTACTGTTGTAATGATACATAGAAAATCCATGATCTACTGCCTCTTGTTTTTTATTGTTTTTGTTAAAACAGTTTGGTCTTCTTGCATGACCAATCATCAATATGTCAGACCACTTGTCTGTTCCATCGGCATTGCACAAAAGGCCTACTGTAAGCCGCTTCTTATTTTCCTTCCAACCAGAAAATTTCTGGCGGGAAATTGTTGTTCTTGGTGAGGCGGCATAGAAAAGTACTGTTTCATCAAAGTTATAGATGTCACAAGCACTATAAGCCTCTATCTTCTCTTTGATAGCAGTCTTGTCAATCTGAAGCGACTCTATGTCTGTTGAACCAGCCTCACCATGAATTCGATTCATCTTGATACAATGATGCTTTCCAAACTTCTCCATCCAGCCTTGAGAAGCATTAAAATCATTAACGCCTATTCTTTCAGCAAAAATAGTAGCTTTAGTCTTAATCAATTCCCAAGTGATGGGAATCTGATTATTTTCAGCAATGTTGATCCAAAGAATCACTGCTTCTTCGATTTGCTATAGTTATGTGACAATATAATAAGATTAATTTTATTTTTTATATAAAGCAAAAATGCATAATGTTGAGATATATTACATACAGGCCATTTTCCCTTTCTAACACACTTTCTGTTCTTTACGTTGGCTTGCATTATTAAGCCCTGGTCTCCTCTCTTCAAAATTTTCGAGATTGTAGAAGCATCAGAAACTTTCTGAAGGCCATAGGTTTCCTTTGCCCAGTCAGCCAATTGAGGGTTACTCATAGACAGCTTTTTCTTTTTCATATCGCAAATCTCAAGATGATTTGCAATATTAAGCGAAACGTTTTTTTTGGTCATATTTATTGTTTAGTTCTGGATTTGATAGATTTCATTAAAGTATCAGAAAAATTGAAAATGATATTAGATAAGCATTATATAATAAGCTAAAAGCATACTGAGAAGCTGTTATTATTTGATTGAATAAGAATTTGAAACAATAATTAGTTACAAGACAGAGGAGGTAGAAAACAGTAATACAGCCAGGGTTATATTTAACTAGAATGAATTTAAACAGATGATTGAAGCATATCGAATTATTACTTGATATATTTTTTTCTATTAAAGAATAATGTAAACTCCGCCCATAGTTGGCGGAAAATATATACTCCGAACTCGTTAATTTCACTCTTCGATAATTTCAAGGCATCTGGCCTTCCCTAGGCCTTGAAATTATTGAGGGACTACTGTATTTTTGTCTTATGGAGCCATTATTTTATTCTATTTTCTTATTTTTTAAATTGAATAGCCATTTCTGGTAAAAATGCAAGGACTATATATTTTTTCTCTTCCGAAATTGTCAGAAATAAAAACATAACTAATTAACTAAATATATATTCAACTTGAGTTTCAGTATCAACTCTGATTTCAAAAAATAAACTATGTCAATGTACTTCACAGTAGTGAGTAATTAGGTTAAAGAAAAAAGAATTTATATTTGCATATCACTACTGCGAAGAAAATGGTAACATGTTACCACTTTGGTAACATAACTGTCATTTTTTACTTAATAAAAAATGGCAGTTATTTATTATGTAAAAAGCCAAAACAAGCACTGTTACCATTTTTTTCATAATAAAAAATGGCAGTTATTTATTATGTAAAAAGCCAAAACAGGCACTGTTACCATTTTTCAAAAAAAATCAAGCGTCCTTCCTTTCCTCTATTACATTCTTTCTTTTGTTCTATTGCTTTCAATTCTAGCACAACCTCTTGTTTTTCCTTTGCAGCTTTAACAGAATGGTCTGTTTTTTATTATACAATATTGAATCAGGTTTAATTGAATTGAATCTTTATTTCAATGCATGTTTTATTAAATGAAAATGATAATAATAATAGTAATAATGAAAAAACAATTCCATCGGCCACTCGCAATAAAAAATGGTTCTGTTTAGCTACTGCAAAACGTATGCAGTAAAACACTACTATTCAAATTGTATTTCATATACTTTGGGTATTCTAATATATCTTAGATAGCACTTATTATTTTTTACCAATTTCTACAAATATACTAATATTAGAGAAAAAACTTAAAATAAATAAATAGATATAATATTATTATAATGCTTACCTTTATATAATATGCTTACTTGTTCAGTAAAATAAGCATTTACTCTAAAAATATATATATATATTAAAGAATGTATTAATATTTAAAATCTATATATAAGAAAAGCAATAAAACATAAGTACTATAGAAAGTTGTTATTGTAGAAGAAGAAAAACTTGAGCAAAGATTCAAGTCATGTAACATGAAACTAATTCGAATTTGATTCATACAACCGGAATGAGCATCTTGTTAGAAAGCTCAAAGTGTTTATTTTACTCAATATACTTACATATAATAGAACGACTCCCGAGCATAATATATCAGTACAAAAATATTACTATTAATTTTTTTCCCAAAAAAAGGCTATATACTATTTCCTTTTATATTTGAATGTAGCGGAATTGTAGATGCTGTACATTAGCTTCAAATTCTTGTAATCACAACATTAGCAATCATATGAAAGAGGACAATAAATTTTTTATATGAAAGAAAAAAGAAATAAAAAACATAAAAAGAAAAATGACAAGATAAGAAAAAAAATGCACTAAAGACAGACTAAAAAAATCAAACTCGGCCAATCACAGCAGCCAAACTACGATCTTCGGCTTCTCTTGCGAGCAGGCTCGACACTTGCTGTGGGTGGAGGAGACCTACATAAAAGAGTAAGAAGTTTATATTAGTTTTGTATTAACAGCGCATGAGAAAAAGCAACAATGGTAACTTACAGCACATCTGCCATTATGGGCAACTCAACATCACCAGTTTCTGACATATCAGGAGAAGAAAGCGAAGAATCACTTATGTCTTGCTGTGTCTATAGCATAATAAAAGGAAACAATGTTAATTAAAGTTTACAATATATAGATTTGTTAATTGATAAACTTACTTTGTTCTTCTCTGCCATTCTTCTCTTGTGCATCTGGTTGTCGCTCTTGAAGCTTTCCCGAAGAAGGCTTCTTGCACACCACATTCTTTTACATTGGTGGATGTGCAATCCACCATTCTTCGCCAACCTCTCCAAATGCATCATGTAGTATTCCCTGTTTTTCTCTGGGATATTCTTCC